>NW_008335967.1:8057211-8059170 GCF_000622305.1 Nannospalax galili | reverse complement strand
ATGGTAATGTTTATCACCTCTACTAATTAACATGATGTAAGTTTTTATGCTTCCTCCTCAAATATAATTCATTCTTTTATGTTGATTTTTATCTGTGTGCATATATCACACAGAACATCCCAAACCATCTTATTCAACTATACACCCACTTCCCAGATGGCACCCTCCCATAGCCTCCCTCCCCCCACTAGAGCCCTTCTACTCTAATATCCCTGCTACTGTCTGCTGTGTTGTCGGCATCCCAGCCATTCCCCAGTACTTGTCCATCTAAAGGAATGTTGGCAACTGATTGCTGCTAGATGAAGAAAAGCTGATCTTCCTAAAACAAGGGACTCTAGATAAGCTGACTAGACTCAGCAGATGGACTTGCACTGGGGAACGGCTGGGGGCACTGACAACATAGTGGGCAGTAACAGGGATGACAGAGGGGGAGGCTACGGGAGGGTGCCATTTGGGATGTGGATATAAAGATGAATCAGATTGTTGGGATGTTCTCTGTGAAGTACAAAAAAAAAAAAAATCAATAAAAAGAATACCTCAGCCTGGTAGTGCTCGTCAATGAAAGGAGAAATGTGGCAAGGTCACATGTAACAGGTTCAGCAAAATGAAGTATCACCTTTTCCTGAGTCCATAAGCTAACTGTATAGACTGTGCTGGGCCTCTAGCAGTCACGCAGTAAATATTCATTTGGTGATGAATAAGTAAATGGATGAGTGAGTGCATTATTGAGTGAGAAGTGAGGGAAACTTGGAACTGAGGATATAAGTAGTAGAGGTTAGGATTAGAAAGACAACACTACAAATTATTCTCATGCAGACAGAAACTAAAGAGTAAAGAAGACCCCCAAGGGGACAAGTGTAAAGTGAGAAAATAGGGACTTGAGAATGAACCCTGATCTCGTTAAGAGGGTAGCCACAGAACGTTTCCATGTGCTTCGATCAAACATTAGTCGTCATTAGTCAGAGAGCCCAGTCAGCAGGAGAAGCAGTTAGAGACACAGTGTGACCTTCATCCTTAATAGAAGAAAGATAATGTTCCACTCCCCTTCACATGGGAGGTAGATGAGGACAGAGGAGTTAGGAAGCGCTACCATGATGAAGCACCAGGTTCTATACAAGCCGAGTGCCAGGCAAGAGAGGCTCCTGTGGGGCTCTAATCTGCTAGCTCAGGCTGTAGAGCTTAGTTCTTGATTTGTTCAATACAGTTGGAAAAATCTAGATTTAGTCCTCCCTGCTGCTGTGTGTATAATCCAAGCTGAAAATGAGCCCAGGGTGTCATTGTAGTCTCAGAAAGTAAACCAACCCCGCAGAGTCGCTAGATGTCTTCAAGTGACACACACACTGTATTTGTCATGCACCGGTGATAGAAGGGGGCTCATACTTTTTGAAGCCCTTGTTAGCTTTAATAGTCAATGATGTAGTTGGAAATCTGAAAGCCTCATTGTTTATAAGTTTTTTTTTTTTAAGTGACATGAAGATGATGGGAAATTTTTCAAAAATTAGTTGACAGCGTGAGTTTAGTTGAAGGATGTTTATCAGGAGTTCATTAAATGTTCATTGTTAACAGTGAAATGACCTTTGCAGATACAAAGCATGGTCCTCTATCTTCATTTGGTTTCTTAAGATTAAAATCAAAATAAAGCAAGGCTCAATTTAGCTTAGAAATCAATAGGGCCTCTTCTCTGAGAGGTCATTTCACTTCTGCTACCCAGCCACATCCATGATTTAATCATCATCCCTGTGATGATTCAATACATACCCGTGTCTACATCTATAAAGGAGATATCAGGTCAGTTGTCTAGAAGGACCCTATAGCTCCAACATGTTATGAATGTTTGATATGTGTGTCAGGACCCAACCATGGTGTTTTGCTGACAATTCTAGAGATTTCCCTTCATTCTTCATATGTAAAATAGGAAGATAAATTTACATTTTGGAAAACTCAAATTACAAAGGGCTT
>NW_008335967.1:8035315-8056998 GCF_000622305.1 Nannospalax galili | reverse complement strand
TTATTTATTTATTTATTTATTTATTTATTTATTTGTCTTTTTGAGAAAGGGCCTGGAACTCACTATGTAAACCAGGCTGGCCTTGAACTCAGCTGCCTCTGCTTCCTGAGTGCGCCACCACACCCGCTTTAGGGCTTTGCTCTTTTACAAAGACCTCTGGCTCATTTGGTCTCAGGTGTCTGTCTTGTTTTCCTCCTGCTAGTTCTTCCTCCGTGGGATTCTACAGCCTCTAAGGAAGTGTTAACTTGCTTTCCTAAACAAAACAGCCCCATGGAATTGTGCCCCTTTAGAGAGCTGTCTCAACAAAGCAGTTACACAAGGGGGCAAGATGTGCCCAACAAAATTCCTCCTCCACTGCTGCAGCCCCTTGGCCACCAAGCAATCACCGTTGCTGGCCTTTTTCTACCCTGTTGAATGCAAAACCAATGAACAACACCCAAGTAGTTATTGGAAGTCTATGTGCTAAACTAAAAGGATTTAGAACAAGGTCATAGCAATGAACTAGTGTGCTAATTGCCTAATAACTGGTCATACTGCTTTGACAGGCGACAGACTATGGGGAAAGACTCCAAACTATTTGAGTCACAGAGGAAGTAGCTCAGTCCTGGTACTGCCACCTCCATTTTGCATCTGTGGGGAACTTGGTTCTTCTATAAGATACGTGTAATCATCCCTTTGTGTGTCCTTCACCTGGGCTTCATAAGGAGTATATAACCATATAACCAACATTGTCACTTAAGTGACAGATTGCTAATTGTGAGATTTTTTTTCTCAGAAAGGATAAAAATGTATTGCTAAAACACATCAATGTTTCTTTTATTCTTTCAAAACTCTATTGAATGCCTACTTTATACCACATTGTGCACAAGTTGAGTGACTAGAGTTATTGGGTCAGAACCTGGGCCCTGGAAGCCCTAAAAACCTAGGTTCTACCACCTACCACTAACAGGCATAGTGAAAAGGCAGAGAAAGAGTTATTCAATGTGACCTCATTGAGAAGAGGAACGAGCTCCAATGACCCAAACAAGGCCATCTTCAGGGTCGCGACAAGAGGTTTAGGTTCCAGTAGAAGGCAAGAAGTATACATAACTAAGCAGTCCCAGTCAAGATAGAGTTCTACCAGTTAGCAGAGTCTTAGTTCCAATCGCTCTTGCAAGGCCATCTGACATGTTGTCAGAACTATGTAAAATCTCATTTAGAGACACAAAGTCCTCCTCTGGCTGCTACCAAGGTTCCAGCCTTTTCTTTCTCCTAGCACAAGCCTCTTGGGGAAATCTCAATGTCTTAGGGTCCATTGTCTCAATAGTATGATAGCTGACGGAAGGTGTGCTGGTTAATTTTGACTATCAATAAAGGACTGCCTAGATCAGGTTGGCCTGTGATCATGCATGTGAAGGATTGTCTTGATTGTTAATTGAGGTGGGAAAACCCAACCTGAACGCGGGCAGCACCATTTCATGGGATGGGTCCTGGACTGTGGAAGTGAGCTAGCTGAGCATAAGCAAAAGTAGACAAGTAAGGGTGTGTTTGTTCTTTTTTTGCTCTTACCTGTTGATGTGATGCTCTGAGTTTCTACCTTGGGTTCCCTGAAATGATGGGCTATGACTTAGAATTGTAAGCCAAATAAGCCCTTCCTGCCCTGCTGTTTATCACAGTAACAGAAAAGAAACCAGAACAGAAGGGCATAAATGCCTCCTTAGAATACCATTCCTGCTAGGATGTCTACAATTGGAGGAGTAAAAAGAAGCAGAAATATGTGTAAGATCCCTGCCACAGAGGAACATTTGCAGTTGTAGGATAGAGGAAAAGTTATCGCAAAAAGGCCTCCCTTTGTTTTAATATTAACTGGTACAAAAAATTCAGCCCAAGGAGATTAATGTAAGGGGTTGCTATGAATTGAATTGTTTCCACCCCTACCCTCAAGTTCATGTACTGAAGTCCTAACCCCTAGCACCTCCAAATAGGAACTTATTTTGAAAATAAAGTCAATACAGAGATAATTAGTGAAAATAAGGTCATACTGGAGTAGGGCGGGCCCCTAACCCAATGTAACTAGTGTCCTTATAAGGAAAGGGAGTGGGGGAACATTTGGAAACAGACACAAAAAGCATGTAATGTGAGATGAAGGCAGAGATGCAGGTGATGCCAGGAAAGTCAAGGGACACTAAAGATGTAGGCATCTAGAACACAGGAGTAAGGCCTGGAGGATATACTCCCTGCAACCCTCAGAAAGAACCAACCAGATCAGCACCTTGATGTCAGATTCTAACCTCAAGAACTGCAAAATAATACATTTCTATTGCTCGAACCTTTAAAACAAAAACAGTACTGAGAGTAGTCTTGGAGTGTCTAATGGACTGAAAGGCAATCCCTCATGCTGGAGGAAAGAAAGCAACGTGTGAAAGCCGAGTACCCGAGCAAGGTGAGGGCAGAATATACATGAGGGGCAGATTAAGGTTCTCAGGAGAATTTTTGCTGTGTTCTCACAAGCATAGGAAAGCCAATTGTAGGGTCTTTAGTAGAGGAGTTACATGATCGTGTTTATATTTTGCAGCACTGTGACTGCAGTTGAAGGATAGATAGAAGAGACTATTAAGAGGTGGCAGGTGGACTGGCTGCAGTGGCCAAGGAGGACCTGGTGGTTATGACTCAGTCGCAATAGTGAACATAAAAGTTGAGGAATATTTAAGAAGTAATAACCACAGACCTCGAAGTCAATTTGGATTGCAGCGATATAAGATACTATGGGGAAAAAATTTACCTTGTGCTTAAATCATTCAAATCTTGTCCCAGGGTCTACTGGTGACATTTTCCTCAGCATTGGTGCTGTGACCAGGCACTAGCATTGATTCTGGAACCAAGGACAGACACTGCTGCATCCTGCCTGTCTCTGATATCTTTATACTTTCAGCCAGTGTTGTGACTATTCCACTTTTTAATATACCAGTAGGAAAAATTACCATGTTTACCAGAAAAGTCTAGCAGAGTGACAAAGCTAATCCCCATTTTAGCTGCTGTGCCTCGGAAATCCAGCCCAGTCTTGTTCCTAACATTAATAATTAGAGCTTCCTTCCATTTACCAGACACTCTGTGTGCCAGGCCTCCTAGAAGGTCAAATCTGGGGTAGAGTTTATTATATTTTATTAAAGATATGTTCACTCAGGTCTTATATTAACTTTTTAAAGTCTCTTTAAAGGAAGGTTGCAGACACACCACCCACACATCAATCTACCTTCTTCTCATTTTTGCAGTTGGGTTTGCTAGTAGGTAAAGATATAATTTCCTACTCAGCTTATTTAGAGTCCTCAGCCCAGCACTTCAGGGAGCTAGTTGATCAAAGTAGGAATGAGAATTGAAATTTATTTGACATCTCCATCTTAGTGCTGCATAAATCTCTTGTTCCCCCAAGATAATTACTATAAGTGTGTGTTCATTTGATTTTCTTCCCACTGCAGGTCTCGTTTGCCCATGTCCATCAACCATCTGTAACTGGTACTATTGATTGTTGCCTTACTTGGATCTTCTCAGCTGGCCAAGTTCATAGGCAGGTGTGGAGCTCACCCCAAACTAACAGAGTCCTTAGGCACTAGTCTCTTATTCTGTACATGAGAACTCTCTCTGGCACCACAGCTACTTTCCTGACCTCTGATGGGCACAACCCAGAAATGAAGAAGAGCAGTCTTTATTCCCCTGGAGAGGAGAGTCGGGATAGGGCCCTGGCCTTCCAGTATGTGTCCCCAGCATTTCTCAGGAGGCCCATTGGGGTCTAATCCCCAGTTGCTCACAGTGTTTCTCTTCACTTTCCCTATTTTCATTTTCTGCTTTTTGAGGTCACCCAAGTTCTTATCCCAAGGTTTGCTTTTGAAAGAACCCAGATTAAAGTGGCATCCATGATTGCCTTTTGCCTCCATGCTATATAAGGCACAGACTCATTAGCAGAAGACAGTCAGGATCCTCCAGGTGATCCACGGACTGAGATGCCAGCTGTGACCACGCACAGGAGACCCAACAGAACCACCATCCTTCCCTGAGAAGTTCTACAGAGGAGCCTGGAGGGTGGGAAAGGGGGAAGGAGGGAAGTTCATTGTATCAAGAATTCACACCATAACTCAAACAAAACTGTTTCTTTTTTTATTACTTTTATTTAATGTGTGTGTCAGAGAGAGAGAGAGAGAGAGAGAGAGAGAGAGAGAGAGAGAGACAGTGTGAGTATAGAGGTCAGAGAATAACTTGTTGGAGTCAGTTGACCGTCAGTTGACCACCATAGGGGTTCCAGGGATTGAGCTCAGGTCATTAGGCTTAGTGGTAAGCACCCTTTGAGCCATCTCACAGGCCGGACAAATTTGGTTCTTTGTATCTTTGTTTGGGGATTTGGGTTGTTGGAAAATATATGGCAAGGATAACCTTATGATAAATTTTGTACATTCTCTCTGCTACATGATGCCACAGTCCTACGTGAAGATCCACTGCAAACTATGACTGGTTGAGGACAAATAGACATTAGCCCTGCCTATATTCTAGAACTTGATGGGATTTTTTTTAAGCTGTAGATATATAAACATTAGCAATATAGATAACATGTTGTTATTTACATTAATTATGCTACTAAGAAGTTGACCACTTTAGGAAGGGATAATTAGCCTTGCAGATCAGGGAAAAGAGCAGGGCACTGAAAAGCGTGTACTGGAATTTTTTTTAAAGAAGGAGGAATTGAGAACGCGTGCTTGGAATCCTCAGATACTGGAAAAAGCAACACTTTCAAAAAACGGAAATAGAGTAGTCGCACTGAAGTGCAAAGGCCGCACAAAAGTGGTGCTTGATGGAGCAAAATATGCAAATTGGTGGGTTTGAAATAACCTCAGAAAATTAAGACTGATTAGCATCAACAAAGGAGAACACATACTGCAGGAAATTAAAGACTTAGAGGTCCTGGGAGGTGGTCTCCAGTTACAAGCAGCAGGTTTTGTTTCCCTCTCAGCAGCAGCCACTCGCAGAGCCTTTTCCTAGCAGTTGTACTGTGTTTGATAGCACGGACTTGAGAGCAAAGGGGCAGGGTGCATGCCAGTCACTAGAGGAGGGAGAACAAAGTAAAGTGTGAGCTGAAAGCTTTGACTATGGCCCTTCCGATGGGAGAGAAATGCAAGTCTCTCTTTGGATAAATTCTGATGGTAGGGAGTAAAAGAACAAAGAAATTACAGACACTGATTAAAAAGTCAAGATCCAATCTACAAGTAATTGAATATCCTTCAACAGGCACCTTTTATCTAGAAATCTGAATCATCCAGGAATCTCGTTAAAAATACAGACTGATTCAGGTCTTAGCCTGATATTCTAGAGCTATTTATTTATTTAATCTTTCTTCCCTTGTTTTAAAATGCATTGTATATATTAATGGAATTTAGTGTGTTGCTTCCAAATACATGCATATAGTATGTTCTGACTCAATCCAAAAACGCCTTTCCACCCCTCATCCAGCCCCCCACGCCCATACCCTTCTGGGTCTCCGTTATTCATGAAGGTGTTCTTTCTGGCCAGCTTTCTTTTGGTTTCCATGTATGAGAGAAAGTTTATATTGCTTGTCTTCCTAAGTCTGGCTTATTTCACTTAATATATCTTCTTGTTCTGTCTATTTCACTGAAAATGACAGAATTTCATCTTTTTTGAGGGCTGAATAATATTCTCATATATGTAAATTTTCATTATAGACATTTGTTGATGAGCACCCAGGCTAAATCCACATCTCAGCTCTTATAAATACTACTACAATAAATATGGCTTTATAGGCATCTCTTCAGTGTGCTGGTATCATTTTCTTTGGATATATACCCAGAAATAGGATAGTTAAATCATATAGTAGACTTTTAGTTTTGAAGAGAAACTTTGTCCTGTATTTTAAATAGCTCTACTAATTTATATTCCTACCAATGGTGTGTAAGAGTTCCTTTTTATCCACATTCTTACCAGCATTTGCTTGGTTGTTTGCTGGGGGAGGGTTGCTGTTTAGGTTGTATTTGTCATTAATAAACCATTTGAACTGAGTCAAATGGCATCTCATTGTAGTTTTGATTTGCATTTCCCTGGCGATCAGTGCATTTCATTACACGTGTCAGCTCCTTGTATTTCATCTTTGGGATATACCTGTTCAAATAATTTGTGTATTTTAATTGCATTACTTCTTTTTTGGTTTTAAATTATCTGAGTTTCATATGTATTCTGATTATTAACCCTCTGCCAAATAAAAAATGGGCAAATATTACCTCCATTGTGTAGGTTTCCTTCACTCTGCTGATTATTTTACTTGTTATGCAGGTCTGTTTAGGTTGATAGAACACCTTCTGTCAATTTTTGCTTCTGTGTCCACTGCTTTAGGGATCCTATCTGGAAAATTATTACCTGTACCAATGTCTTGAAGTACTTCCCCTTCTTTTTCTTTTAGTAGTTTCAGAGTTTAAGGGCTTACATTTATGTCTTTGGTCCATTCTGAGTTGATTTTTATAACTGGTGGGAGGTAGGGGTCAAGTTTCAGTCTCCTGCATATGAATATCTAGTTTTTCAAACACCATTGACTAAAGAGACAGTCCTTTCTCTGAACTGTATTTTCCCCACCTTTGTCTGGAACAGTTGGATGTGGATGTGAGGGTATATTTCTGAGATCCCTGTTCTGTTACATTGAGCTCTGTGTCTGTTTTTATGCCAATGTCGGGCTTTAGTTACTTTGGCTCTGCAATATGTCTTAAAATCAGAATTATGATGCCTCCAGCTTTGCTCTTTTTGTTCAAGCTTGGTTTGACTATTCAGGGTCTTTTACACTTCTATACGAATTTGGGTTTTTTTTCTGTTTGCATGAAGGTGTCATTGATATTTTGATAAGGGTTTCATTGTAAATTCATCTGTAAATTCATTTGATTATTGTGATGGCTAATACTGTAATAATGTCAGCTTGACAGTATCTAGACAAACTTCTGGGAATGTCTATGAGGTATTTTAAAACTAGTTATTTGAGATGGAAAGACCCACTCTAAATCTGTGCAGCACCATTCCATGCACTAGAGTCCTTGGCTGAATGAAAAGCACACAGTGAGCTGAGCACCAGCGTTCACTGTTCTCTGCTTCCTGAATGCAGAGGAAACGTGACTAGGTGCTGCTTCATGCACCTTCCATCATGCCTTCCCTTCATGATAAACTGTATCTCAGGAGCCTTGAGCCAAACTAAACCCTTCCTCCTTTAAGCTTCTTATGCCTTATTAGTTATGAGGAAAGTACTACAGGCAGCATTGTTACCAGGGAAATTAGCATTCCCTCTTTGGAGTTCTTAGTCTCATTAATAAAAGAATTTAGAAATGGACTAAGAAGGAAGCTGGAGGACAATTTTATTAGAGTTTGCAGCAGAACAGGCAGTCTGTCCAGAGGAGGGAGATGAAGAGGAAGAGAGAGGGCCGTGAGTTAAGGTCAAAGGAAGCAGGCAGGTTTGGCAATCGAGGTTGACAGGCAACTGCATAGCAGACAAACAGCCACATGAAGATGGGGGTAGCTTCAGAGAAAGAAGAAGAAGCCCAGAGTGACAGGAAAAGCATGTTTTGGCTTTAGCCAGTGTCTGAAAGAAGGTAGAGAAAGAAGGAAAATGAAATTACATTTTTCTGAGTAACTCAGAAAAGCAAGCAGGCTCCACAGTGCTACCCGGTGGAAATTCGGTAGCATCTGCATGGAGGGAGGAAGCTCTAAGGATGAGCACATTATCCCATTAAGGGGGTAATTATTCCTTCCACTTCCATTGCATGGATAGAGGTGAAACAGCTTTCCTTAGAGTGGGCTTCTGACCAGGTGATTGACAAGCCCAGCTGGATTAACTCATAAGGGAGAAGCCAATAGTACATAATGTTCTCATCTTGGGAGGAAATCAAAATGTTATGTCTCTACCCAAAGCCAGAGGTAGATTCCATTCCTTTGACCAAGAGAAAACAATGGGCCTCAACAGAACACTGTTATCTCCACCTTTTCATATTGTATTTAAAAGCCTAACAAGTAGCAAGAGTGATGTTTACCTGTCTAGTGTTACCAGGGAAACAGGAAATGAGGTCCAATCCCTCACTGGCCTCTAAACTGCCATAACAGTATAGATCCACATTTTAACAATATGAATTCTTCTAACTCATGACTGTGAGAAATCTTTCCATTTTCTTCATGTTTTCTTCAATTTCTTTCATCTGTGTTTTTATTGTGTTCATTGTATAGGTCTTTCATTTTTTTGGTTATATTTATCCCTAAGTATTTTAATACTTTTGTGGCTATTGTGAATGAAATTACTTTCATTTTTTTCTCAGCAGATTTATTACCAACATATAGAAAAACTACTGATTACTGTGTATCTATATTCTACTACTTTACTCATTTGACTTTTAATAGTTTTTAGATTTATCTATGTACAGAATCTTATCATCTGCAAGTAGGGTAATTTGACTTCCTCCCTACTTTACCTTTTAAAAAAAGTTTTATTTCTGTATTTAAATATGTATGTATGAGGGTTCTGTGCACATGAAGGCAGCTACCTGAGGATGCATCAGATCCCCCAGGAATTGGAGTTATGGGTGGTTATGAGCCGTCACATGGTTATTAGGAATTGAACTTAGGACCCCTGGAAAAGCAACAAGTGTTCCTAACTGTTGGGCCATCTCTCCATCCCCTACACCTTTTTTTCTTTCTCTTGACAAATTATTGTAGCTAAAACTTCTAATTGAATAACATTAGTGAAAGTGGATACTTTTTTGATATTCTTTTTTTTTAACTTTTACAAAAACTTTATTGAGAATTTCATACATGTATATAAGGTGTTTTGATCAAATCCATGCCCATTCCCTCCCTTCCAACACTTCCCATATCTCCCCATCACTTTTTTTTCTTTTCTTTTTTTTTCTTCTTTCATTTATTTATTTTTATGGGGCTTTTGGCTACTCTAACACTCCTCCCTCTGAAAAGGTAACCTTAAAATCTTTTAAGGATTAGATACAAACTCCCAAATACTTTTGATATTTTGGGCCTTTGGAACAGAGTATGTTGCTAACAGTCCCAAAGACATTTTCACTTTTAGCCAAGAAACTGGTTATTTTTCTTTGGGGTCTTTTTACTCTAAGTGCCTTAAAGTTTTTATTTATATGTTTGTATTTTACATGTATAAGTGTTTTGCCTGCATGTATGTAAGTGCACCTATGTCATGAATGCTGGTAGAAGCCAGAAGTAGATACCAGATCCTGTGGAACTAGAATTACAAATACTTGTTAGGTGCCATGTGGGTGCTGGGAACTGAGCCCAGGTCCTCTGCAAGATCAGCTAGCTCTTACCTGCTGAGCCATCTCTCCAGCCCTCCAACACTCTCATCTTATTTACGCTTACAGGAAATGCTTTCAGGTCTTCCCCTATCAATATGATGCTGACTATGGGTTTCACCTATGTAGCTACTGTCTTGTTGCTGTACAAGCCTTTTACATTCAATTTGTTTGGGGGCTTTATCATCAAGAAATGTCAAGTTTTCTCAAATGTCTTTTCTCCATCCATGAGATGATCATATATTGAATTACACTTGTATCACTTGGATGAAACCAACTTGATCATGATGAAAAATCTTCCTGATGTGCTGATTTTTTTTTTTTTTTTTTTTTTTTTTTTTTGTCTTTTTGAGACAGGGTCTCCCTGTAGCCCCAGCTGTCCTGGATTCACTATGTAGACAAGGCTGGCCTTGAACTCACAGAGATCCACCTGCCTCTGCCTCCCGAGTGCTGGGATTAAAGGCATGTGCCACCCTGCCCAGCTTGATGTGCTGAATTTAATTTGTGATGGGGTGTGTGTGTGTGTGTGTGTGTGTGTGTGTGTGTGTGTGTACATGCGCGCTTGTGTGTGCAGGTGCGTGCTAGCACAGTGAGTATGTGAAGGTCAGGTGTTGTTCCTCAAACGCTGTCCACCTTTTGTTTGAGACAGAGTCTCATTCTTTCTTTTTCCTTCCATTTCTTGTGGTAACATTGTCTAGTTTTGGTAACAGTAATAATGCTAGCCTTGTAGAAGAGTTTAGAAAAGTTATTCCCTTTCAGTTGTTTGTGGGTCTGGTTTCTTTCTGCTTTTCTAGTTCTTTGAGATGCATCATTAGAAATCTTTCATCTTTTCAAGGGATGTAGATACTTACGTCTATAAACTCCCTTCTCCACGCCCTTGTTCTGCACCTCCTAAATTTGATATATTGTGTTTCTGTGTACATTACTTTCAAGAAATTTATTTTTGATCTCTTCAAAAGTCTTACTCAGACTCCACATACCTGCAAAATTTCTAAAAATTTCCTTGTTGACTCTAGTTTATTCTGTTGTGATCAGAAAGATACAGGATATTATTTCAGTTTTGTGGAGATTGTAGGTTTCTAACCAGCTTCAAGTGAAGTTGATGCTGCAAATTCTTGGACCACATCTTCAATAGAAAGGCTTCAGAGAACACTGCAAATTATGCGTTGTTGGGGCTGGAGAGATGGCTCAGCAGTTAAGAACACTGATTGTTCTTGCAGAAGACCCGGATTCAAATCCCAGCACCCACATGGCAGCTAACAACTGTCCGTAACTCCAATTCCAGGGGATCTGACAGCCTCCTCTGTCCTCTGCGGCATTGCACAACATGGCTGCACTTACCTACATGCAGGCAATACACGCATACATATAAAATAAAAATAATAAAAGATTTTTTTAAAAAAAACCCCAGTTCACAAGCAAGTGCTTAGAAAGCATGTCAGCTATGTATATTTTCTCTTCTTGTCATATAATAATGAATTCTTATGAAGTTGAGAGCTTAAAACAACCCACACTTGTCTTATCCTGCTTTAGGTCAGAAATCCAACACAAGTCCTTAATGATAAAATACCCTGACACAAAAACACTCAAGGAAGAAAGGGTTTGTTTAAACTTGCGATTCAAGAATCACATACACACACACACACACACACACACACACACACACACACACGTGCATGCACATAGGATTCAAGGCAGCAGGAACCAGAAGCAGATGGTCATAGTCAGATGTCAACAGAAGAGTGCAGTAAATGCATGCTCCTGCTCAGCTTGCTTTCTCCATTTTGCTTTCTCCGTTTCTCCATTTCTCCCCTGCCTAGGGAATGATCTTTCTCACAACTGAGAAAGGTCTTCGCACATCGATTAACATAATCAGGATAATCCCCACAAGCATGCTCAGAGGCCCATCTTCTAAGTGATTCTAGAGCTTGTCAAGCAGTAAACAAGCATCCTTTTCACGAGCCTCTATGGGAGAATTCATTTCCTTTATTTTTCCATTTTCTGGAAGTCCCACTTTCCACACATTGTAGCACTCTTCCCTTGTCTTCAAAGTCAGCAACAGCCAGCTGAGTCCTCCTCAATGTCTTCTCTCCTCCCTCCTTCCTCCCATCTGCCCTCCCCCACCAAGAAAGTACACAATTAGACCTGGCCCACTTAGGTAACCTAGGGTACTCTTTCCATCTCAAGGCCCTTGGCTCCAATGGTATCCGCAAATTATCTTTTGCCTTACAAAGTAACATATATAGAAGTTTTGGAGATTGGAGTGTTAGAATATTCAAGATGGCGCTTCTGCTTGCCGTAGTAAATGTGCTATGTTTTGAAGAAAATATTTGAAGATATCCGCTAAGAGAATAATCAAAATTCAGATTCAAAACTGGGGAAGTAGTAGTGTAAAAGGAGCTGTGGTGAGCAAATATAAGTGCAGACATTGCATACATAGTCAGAGGAAAATGCAAAGTCTGAAACAATCTGTGAAAGAATAACGGTGACATAATCATTGTAACTGAAGGTTACAGGGACAGTCAAGCAAGGTAAAGTGAATTACTCACTACTGGAAGACCTTAAAAGAGGATGCTAATAGGATGGAAACAATGACTGAAAGTATACACAAAGCCAATCAGAATAAATCAGGTTCTACACAGCAAAGGGCAGCTTAAAAGAACTTCAAAGGAAACATAAAAGAACAAAAAAAGCTTAAAATGATTAAGAAAAAATATATCTATTATAGCAATAAATAATTGAATAGTTGCTGAAAAGCAGTCCTCGGCTTTTTAGAAAATGAATTCAAAATACTCTAGAAGACTAAACAGAATAATGAAATTCTAGACTGACAAAATGTAATGTATTCCATTATTTAGTTTGTACTAAATAATTCCTATTATTATACTTACTTTGTTATATGTGAGGAATCTGAGCCTTTGAGACGTTAGGGGCTTACTTGGTCACCCAGCTCTGAAACACCAAGCAAACCCAAAGTCTCCCTATGTGCGCTCACATGAGAAGATTCCTCATAGCCAGTGAAGTATGGAACTAGACTGAAGCTGCAGTCAGCTTGTGCCCAGTTTCTGTATGACTCCTCTCCACTAAACTGCCTGAGTGCCCTTGCCTTTGCCTCACAACCAGCACTCTCACTAACTCCCATTGCTTTTGCCACTTTGGCCTCTGTTAGTGAGTTCTATTCTCTAGTGCTATCCCCACCTTATGGGGCAGATATACTAGGGCTGGGGGTACCACCTTTCTAGATCTGCTCGACTCATAACAAGGTCTAGGGTGTTCCCTTGTCTAAGTTAAAGGTGCTTCCTCCCCTGTGGCCTAGATCTCATCCTCTCCCATTTCTTCACTAAGAGTTCAGGTTTCTTCTTATCCACATGTGAGCATGCTTACCCACTAACAGAAGGCCTCCCTTCAGGGAGTCAATATCCTCCCTTAGCTACTGGCTATGACCCTGTTTATTCAACCCCATAGCCATTTATCTACCAGTTCCACTCCCTCACCTTCCATCCATTCAGAAGCACAGAAATCTGACTTCTGCTCTATTTTAGCAATTAAACTACTTCCACTGAGGCCACAGGCGACCTGCCTGCCTAACAAACCACCAAAAGCCTTGTTTTGTATTTCCACCTACTGCTTCTGTAACTGTCTCATTACCAGGTTCACCATTACTTTCAAACACTTCACCTATTCTACTGCAAACTCTGAGGACTTTGCTCTTCGTACTCCACAGCTTTATCACATCATTTGAAATAAAAACTGACCTATTAGATCTCTAATCCTAGCACCACCACCAAGTACTTCCCAACTACTGCAGACCTTCAGTACCTGGGTGCAAACTCACCCCATTTCAAACTTCAAAATGGAGTTCGAGCTACATTTGGACCCTGATACTCAATAACTCCTCAAATTCATTTTTCCCAGAAGCTAGCCCTCTAGACTACATTCAGAGAAGCGTCCCTTCTATAAACCTTAACTCAGTCATTACCACCATTGTCCAGACAGGTTCCTAAGCTAGAAGTCATCATAGATTTCATCTTCCCCTTCACAGCACTCCTCCCCTCCCCATAAAACCACCATGACCCATCATTGCTTTTAGGTTTTGTGACTGTCTCTCCTACATCCCTCATCTTTCCTACCATTACCTTTCCATTCAAATAAGTTTATTAAAATATCTACCCCATATCAGGTATTTGTAGTGTACTAATGAAACAAGAGAAAAGCGAGAGAGTGTTCCTTGAGAATGAGGGAGACCGTCTCATCTCCAGTGAACTTAACTCAGGAGGTAGGGTGCTGGATATTCAGTCACCAGAGTCTCCACTGAGCCAGTGGCTCCAGGTCCTTTGTCTCCTGAAAGAATGAATTTCATGGGCAAAGAAGGGTAAGTTTAAAAAGGAGTTTTATTAGGGAGAAAAGCTTAAAGGAAAAAGATATATTGCAAAAAGAAAGCAAGTGGAGCTCCCACAAGGTGGGAGTGGTCCTGAGAGAGTTTCAGGAAAGATTAAGACTGCTGGGTAGAATGAGAGGGGTCCCCAAAAGGCAGTTGCTACTGAGCTGCTTGTCCAGAGGCTTTTTATAGACTTTGTGACAGAAGCTGGACAAACATTGAGGTAATTTCTATTGAGATTGGTTAATTCTCTGTACACATTGTGGCCCAAGTCACTAGGGATTTGCCCACCATTTGTTTATGGCCTTGATCCAACCAGGGAGATAGTCCCTTGCTGTTCGTGGGGGGTGTTACACACTGGAAACTCCCTCTGTCCATCGCTGGCTTGATCATTTCCTGGCTGCTGCCAATCTTGGCTGACATTGCCAGCACTGACCTTGCAGGTGTTGTTGGTCTCCTGACTGTGGCAGGTTCTGCTTGTCATTAAAGTATGCTGTCTTGTTTCCAGATTACGTGACCAGCTTGTCGTTTACCATTGACCCTTGTTTTACTGCCTGTGGAGAGTTAGCTCTCACCACCACTACCAGGATGTAGTTGAAGTTTTCTTGGGTTACCTCAGTTGGTTACCCACATATTTTTGTTCCTTGTCTACAGGGCTTTCTGAGGTGATCTCCTTCCTGGGCTCTTTTGAAGCCATTCTTATCCACGATTAACACTATGTGAGGGTTTGTGGGGGCTAGAGAAATGGCTCAGCAGTTAAGAGCTTGTTTGCTTCCCAGCATCCATATCAGACAACTCAACCACCTATAACTCCAATTCCAGGGGGTCCCACACCCTCTTATGACTTCCTTGGGCATCTGCACACATATAGTGCACATAAACACACAGGCATGCACACATATACATAAATAAAAGAAATCTTAAAAATATATATGAAAGGGCAACACTGTCTTGCATGTGTTGGGGGGGGCGGGTAGGAACTTCATGGGAGCCAACCAGAACCTGCCAAGACTGTCTTTATCCTCCCAGAGCCCTCTCCTTCCTCTTATCTGGTCAGCATGACTGTCTCATACCCAGCTGTAAGCCCTCTTAATTACCTTCCTCACTGTTCCAGACCTCATGGAACCCTAACAGTCATTTTTAACTCTAACATATTTTCACTGTAACCCTAGGAATACAAGAAAATAAATAAGGTTCCTCTCTAATAGAATTTTCACTCTCTCTTTTTTATTTTTTATTGAATTTTTGTGTATTTCATACAGAACATTTTAATCATCTTTATACCTCCTTCCCCATTGGCCCCTTCCATAGCCCCTTACTGGAATTCATACATTCTGTCATTTGTGTTAGGGCCTATCTTGTCAAGTTAGTGTCCCCAGATGTCCCTCAGTGCAAGTTCATCTACTGAGGTCTAGTCAGCCTATCTAGAGTCCCTCCCTTTAAGAGGATCAGCTCTTCCTCACCAGCAGTAATCAGCTGCCAATAATTCTTCAACTGAGATTGGGGCCTGCTATCCATTTCCACAGTTCTGTGCTGGGTTTTTGTCTGCCTGAGTTTGCATGGACCTTGTACGTGCTGACACCATTGCTGTAAGCTCATATGAGAAGAGTCCCAGGAGCCTGTAGGACTCTTATTTCTGTAAGGTCATCTACCTCCTCCCAGGCTCTTATAATCTTTCCACTCCTGGAATTTTCACTCTCTTAAAGGAAGTATTGATCTCATAATGTTACAAATACAATTGCAAATTTTAAGTACAAATAGTAATGAGTGCCACATAAAGGGAAAAGACAGGACACGATGGAAACAATGAAATGAAAGGTTGGGCACATTGTCCTTTAAAAAGTAAGATTTTACATGGACACATAAATGAATCCAAATTAGCTGTGTGGAGATTGGCACAGTGTACATAGGTGGAAGAGCTTGTGCAAAGGTTCTGTGTTTTGAAAAGCCTGGCTCTCTCAAGTAACTCCAATGATCAAAGTGAGTCCCATGAGGAAGCAAGGGAGTAGGTAGGAGCCAATTTATTCAGAGCCTTATATGTTTTGTTTTATCCAAAGTGTAAGAGAATCCATTAGAGGATTTTTAAGCACAATCACTTTTGTGAAATTGTATATTCCTCATTGCTTCGGTTGAAGTAGGAAATAATAGGGTGTGGATTATAATGGTGGCCAAGGAGGTGGAGAGAAGGTTTGAAATAGAATTTGGAGGTGGCACGCATAGTATTTGGTGATAAGGGAGTTAGAGAGAGAAAATTGTTAAGAATGTCTTTCATTTCCTATCTTAAAAGCTCAAGAGTGACAGGCAAAATTTCCCAAAATAAGACTAAAGAAAAGACTTGGTAGGAAAACTCAAAGGTTCCTTTTTGCTATGTTGAATTTATAATGTTTGTAAGATGCCCACAGTTCTATAAATATTTATTTAATGTTAGGGTAAAATTGCAGATATTTACTCTGTCTTGAAGTCTTAAAATACTTAAAGATGTTTTTAGATGAGTTTCTCAAAACATGAAGAAAAAAAAAAAAAACTCAAGCCATGTATATATCATTTTAAGTAAAACTCTCAGAACTGGATTTTCCTATTTGGAATCCTTGATATCATTCCTCCTTTTCTTTGTCAAAGTTTACAGTACCATAGGCCAGAGCAGTTTCCTCTCTGCATTGCCCTTGAGCCTTAGAACACAAATAACCTTGTTTTAGGCACTGGAGTGGTGGCTCAGTGGTTAAGAGCACTTGTTGCTCTTCTAGAGGACCTGAGTTCGATTCCCATCAGGCTCCTGCATACAATGTGGCATACACGCATACATGCAAATGTTTTAATTAATTTTTAGTAAAAATAAAACTCTCTGTAATCACTCATCTTTTCTACAAGGCACACCTCCTGATTTGGCCTCCCTGGCAGGATTCTTCCTCTTCTCATCCATTCCTTTATTCCTGTTTGAAGTTATTTATCTTGCCTGCTTTATTTTGAATCTCTCCATTATGTAGCTGAGTTTCTCAAAAGGCATGTTCGGACTTATCCCTTTTAGATGCTTGTTGAGAGTTCTTGAAGTAGTTAGATCATTCTCTTTATAAGAATCAAAGGCAAGGAAGAAAACAATTTTATGTACAAGATAAAGAATCATTTTTAACTTGTTATAAAGAAAATCTCAACTTCAATTTAACACACACTATATATATATATATATTTACTTATATATATTTGCATATTATATATATATATATTTACGTATATATTTTTTCCCCTTGCTTCCAGGTCAAAGATGGAAGCCAACGTGAGATTTTCTCTGCACACTGAAAGCATTGCTTGGCTGAAGTTGAATATTGCCAGCAGTGTATTTTCCCTGCTTGCTTAAGAGAAAGGTCATTTCTTACCCTAGGTCAGTTTCATTAAAAAAAAAAATTGCCCTTTTACCTACTTCCAATAGCTTAAACAAATTATCTAAAGGAACTGCAGGGCTTAACCCATTTAATGAATTTTAATAAGAAATACATGAATCCATCAAAAAACCAGAAGAAAGTGAGTAACACTGAACTAGTTTTCATGGAAATTAGCTCATTACCCTACCAGCTTACATTTACCAAAGGTGCATTTTTTTATGGAAAGCTTAGGTCTGTTTGCCAGGCTGAGAGAAAATGAAAATTAAGGATTAGCTTTATTAGTGGCATTTTTCTCTCCCAAATTTAGCACTAACTGGAAATTCTAAAATCTCTGGAGCTTCCTCTACCCCTTTGGCGATATTTTTAAAAATAGTATCATCTATTGGAAAAGCTACTAACAGTTCTTGAAATTTTTTCAGCAATGTGACAGGAATGGGAGTTCCCTTTTAGCCCGCTCTCCTTCATAACAAAAAGGACTAAGGAGTGAAAGGGGGTCTGGTAGAGCTGGTAGCAGGCTTGCCTCACATGGAAGAAACCCTGGGTTCATCTCCAGCACCAAAAAAAACAGACTTGGTGGCACATGCCTGTAATCCCAGCACTCAGGAGGTAGAGACAGGAAGTCATCCTTCATTACATAGCAAGTTCAAGGCCAACCTGAGATACATGAGATCCTGTCTCAAAAGAAAAAATAGTGAAAAGGTCTGTGTAGAGGTTCAGGTATGCCTCCTCCCCCCCAGAAATGTGTCACTGGGACTGAGAAAAAAATTGCCTCAATTTCTTACTTTCTTTTCTCTCGAACACATGTAATATGTGCATCCTTTACACTGTCCTGGTTTGCTCTTCTGTTGCTGTGATCAACATCATGACCAAGACAATATGGAGGGGAAATGTTTACTTGCCTTACAGGTGGTAGTCCATCATGGAGGGAAGCCAAGCAGGATCTCAAGGCCACAACCTGGAGGCAGGAACAGAAATAAGCCATGGAGGAATGCAACTTACTGGCTTGCTTCCTCTAGTTTGTTCATTTACCTTTCTTATACAGCCCACCTGCCTAAGGGCAGCAGTGCCCACAATGGACTGGGCCTCTTACATCAATTAGCAATCAAAAAATACCCCAGTCATGCCTATCAGTCAGTATGATGGAGGAAATTCCTCAATTAAAGTTCCCTCTTCCCAGGTGTGTCAAGCTGACAAACAAGTCTAGCCCTCCTGCTCTCACTTTTCTTTTTTTAATTACATTTCTTAAATTGTGGTTAAAATGTATATATCATAAAATTTTCCCTCTTAATTAAGCATATAGATGCCCCTTGACTTAGAGTGGTGTTATGTCCTGATAAAGTCATTCATTGTTGAATCTATAGTTAATGTAACTAGGATAGTGAAGATTATACTTAGCAATACTTACACTGAAGACTATGGGTCATGTCCTTTCTTGCTTATTTGGTTGCCTGTGAACTGCTGCTAGATGCCACCAGCATGAGAGACAATCTTGCCATATGGCTATCCTAGAAAAAAGAAGATCAAAACTAAAAATATACTTTCTATCACATGCATATCATTTTCACACCCTCATGAAGTCAAACTGTAAGTTGAGCCATTAAGTTGAGGACTGCTTCTAAGTGTCCACTTCAGTAGTGTTAAGTATGTGCATACGTGGTGTCTCCTTTTAAAAGCAGAACAGAACACACAGCTTTCAGTAGCAGAGAGTGTGGAAATCGGCAATGAAACATGTCTTTATTTCAAAATGACTCTGACTCCTTTTCTTCTGCTTCAAGAAGAAATCTGAACTATTTCCCCAGAATTTCTGTCACTCTTAGTAACTATAGAATCTTCTATAAGATACATGAAACTGTAATAAAAAAAAATTTTTAAACCAGAATCATACTTTTTTAATATTTTATTATTTTATGTGTATGTGTGTATTGCCTGCATGTAGGTAAGTGCCCCCACCCATGTTGTGCAATGCCAGTGGAGGACGGAAGAGGCTGTCGGATCCCCTGGAACTGGAGTTACAGACAGTTATTAGCCGCCATGTGGGTGCTGGGATTTGAACCTGGGTCTTCTGCAAGAACAGCCAGTGTCCTTAACCTGATTGTCTTCAGCCCCAGAATCATTTCTTCTAGCAGATATTTCTGCTAAATAAATCACACACATTCTGTAGATAGGAGTTCAGTATAACAATTGGAATATAGAAACATATTTAAAGATTTCATTTTATTTGGGGAAATTCCTGGAAATCTCGAAATGCTATTTTGGCATTGTTCCACATTGATATGGTGATGGGTTAAAGTGGCTGTTCATTGTAATTTGATCCTTTATTCAAAGGGGTGATTTTAAGAAGCTTCATCATTCTATTTGCCTGTGAAGCTAATTACCACACAATTACATGCCATGAAGGCCTTTCCTTTCAGAACTGCTATGAATATATTGCTGTGCTTCCATTTGGAGTGTCAAATGCCAGAAGCCAATTCTGAAAAAAAGTCACTCTGGATCATCTGCTATGGAAGAAGCAGTGTGCTAATGGCATGAAGGAATTTAGAAGCTGTTCTTTGTGATACTCATTTTGGCCACAGACTTCTGCATCTCTAGAGTTCCATCCTCACTCACTCAGGTTTCTGATCAGGCAGCCAACACAATCCAGTGATCTGTCTTACAAATAGAGGGTTCTGAGGCTTTTCCAAAGCAAGGTTCCTGAAAAGAAAGGAAGTACTAAATGTTTTGTTTTGTTTCACAGAAGTGAATGGATGTTATCCACAGTAGATGTTCCATTTTTTAATATATTTTTAATTTACTATTAATGTGTATGAATATATTGTCTGCATATGTGTAAATGCACCCATGTCATGCAATGCTGGCAGAGGTCAGAGGGTGTCAAATCCCCTGGAATTACAGACGATTGTTAGCAACCATGTGGGTGCTGGGAACCGAACCCAAGTTCTCTGCAAGAGCAGCCAGTGCTCTTAAGTGCTGAGTCATCTCTCCAGCCCAGTGTTCTATGTTTTTTTTAATGGTTGCCTCAAACATAAAAATTCTTTCTTGTACAGTTTTGGCAGATTTAATAAAGACATGGAATTCACAGTTAAATTTCAGATCAACAAAAAATAACTTGTATATCAATATTTC
The DNA here is from genome assembly GCF_000622305.1 of Nannospalax galili. Taxonomy (NCBI): domain Eukaryota; kingdom Metazoa; phylum Chordata; class Mammalia; order Rodentia; family Spalacidae; genus Nannospalax; species Nannospalax galili. The sequence goes on along the minus strand of NW_008335967.1, from coordinate 8,036,800 downwards.
CATGCAATGTGTCATGCTAAGTATGAGACATACTTGTACTACAAAATTACTATTTATCTGAAATTTAAATTTAGCTGGGCATATAATATCTTATCTGGTAACTGTATTCCTATGGTTCATTTTAAACTGTAGTTAGTTGACATACAATTCAACATAAATCGGTATGAAGTCAGTGCTATGTTTTTTAGTCTGCCTGCCATTTTCAATAACCAGAATTTCTTGTTTCAGCTATTTTTACTATGTGTATTTTTCTCTGCCCATCTTACTGTGCTCTTAGACAGAGTTACATAAATATTTTGGTTTTATTTTTGTTCCAACAGGACAGCTTTTAGATGTCTAATGCAGTTTTGTACTTTATATTAAAATGCACCTGAATTTCCCTTTTAGGTTCATCCAAATTTTCTCATTTATTTTCTCATCTTTTCTTCTATGTCCCTACTCATATTTTATTTAGCTCATGATACCATGAGGTCTTTTGCATTTGTCATCTTAACATTCCAAGAAATCTGTTTGAATGTGTATGAACACAGAATTATACACCATGTTACTAAAGATAAAAACTAGTAAATGATCAAGAGGAAAATCATGAATCTAATCATTACAAAGAAATTCTAATCCCCGGGGAGAATGCTAATGCAGAATTCTATAGCAGGGGGAGAAATACAGGCCAAAAACTAAAACAAAAAGTAACAACTACTGTTAGGGGATTAGCTCAGTAGAAAGCTCAAGGCCTTGAGTTTGGTCCTCAGTTCTGAAAAAGAAAAAAAAAAAAACACAAAATTATAAAACGGACAAAAGAAAAGAAAAAAGAAACTACTACCATTATTTTAAAGCAAAAAGGCTCTGTTCTTATGGACTTATGGACTTGATTTTGTAAAGAGGACAGACAGTCTTAGCTTTAAAAGGAGAGAAAGGAGTTCATACCTGCTCTTGTTTCCTTGCGGATTGGCAGTTAAAGGCCCAAAAAGAAATTGTCTCATCAAACCAAGCCTAGTAAAATGCACAGAATAGATACAACTAGGGTGCCAGATAAAATGTATGTGTTTTTGGAGACCAGGAGAAAGAAAGGGCGTGCTTGTGCTCTCAGAGGTAAGCTGTGAAAGCAAAATGCAGCAAGAAAAGCAAGAAATTTGTAAATAAAAGTATCTAACAGTCACCAGGCATGGTGGCACATGCCTTTCATCCCAGCACTTGAGAGGTAGAGGCAGGCAGATGAGATCAAGGCCAGCCTGGTCTACATAGTGAGTTCCAGGCCAGCTGTAGCTACAGGTAGACTCTGTTTCAAAAAGACCCAAAAAAGTACCTATCTACCAGAAATTGCTCCATATATTTAGTACATATGAATATGTGTATGTACATATGTATATGTGTAAAGCTTCCTAACTCTTGTAAGTCTGTGATCTGCTCCTAACAGAAAAAAAAATTCAGAGATAAATCTCAGTATAATCACTTGAATGTCTCTTAAAAAGTTGAACATTTTTATTT
>NW_008335967.1:7932896-8035242 GCF_000622305.1 Nannospalax galili | reverse complement strand
TGTGTGTGTGTGTGTGTGTGTGTGTGTGTGTGTGTGTGTGTTTTCCTTTAAATACTAATTGAAATGGACTAGGTTCCTTAGAGCGGCCATCCTCAAAGAAGCTATAGTATACAGTACATTTATAACATATAATATTTGACCCATTCTGCTATATATAGCATTTCTACAGCTCTGTCAATGAAGTTGAACAGAAAATTAGAAGTTAATTGTACAGAAAATTTGACCTTCTGACTTAATTGGGACCAAAGTGAGTCTATCTGAAAGACACGTTTCCATTCATATTGATTTAAGTATTTTTAGCGTGAATAATAGCTTGCCAAAGAAATACAGAGGGTCATATACATTATTTGCTTTTTAGGAAATCTATTCTGATACATCCCCTGTACCGTTTCAAAACACTCAGCATTGAGCTGGCAGCTTCTCGCTTCACTTCAGAGATGAGAGCTTCGGCTGCTCAGTATTTCTCAGCCGTAGAAATATTCAAGGAACTGTCATAATGAGATCTTAAAAGCAGCCTGCACAAAACAGCTTTAAAAGAATGGGAAGCTGCAGTGCCGGTCCTTGATGAAGCACGAAAGGTGGTCAGATTAAGTATCCTCTCTCCTCACCTGTTCTCGACCAGTCTCCCTCCTTTGCCGTTGTAGTCCTGACAGCATAACTGCTGAGAGGTCAGGTGATTATATATATTTTTATAGGAGGAGGAATCATTTTTCAAAATAATGTTGCTTGTGGAGACATGTGCTCCATAACAGAGGAACCTCTTTTAATACCTTTGATTCAAAGTCTAAGAAACCTCCATACCTATCAAATGTGGACTAGCAAATGCTCAAAATCTGTCTCAACATTCTGTTGACAACAGCGGAGGTAGAGGAAATACTGAATGTTTTGACATTGGAAAAATGTATAAACGACATCTTTTCTCGAAACAACTTCTGTCTGGCAATTCCATAAAACTGCAAATAATTTTATTCTTCACTGAAAAAAATAGTTAATAGGAGAGTAGGTTAAAAAAAATTTTCACTTTTTAACTAATGGTTACATTGTTTACTTTGCAATTTTACAGAACGAGTCAAAGAGAGAAATGTGTGTAATCTATAAGGTTTGTTCTAAATTCTTTTCAAAAAGGATATGGTTGCAAGTTATATGTAAAGTATAACCCAATCATACATTGATTAGAATTTATTTCATTGACCAAAATAAAGAGAGAAATAAGTACAGAGCATGTGAGACCAAAAAAAGACCCAATTCTACCAAGATGTTGAGTACCACCTTACCCTTGAACATCAAATTTAACTCTGTGTTCCAAGAAAAGTGCAAAATGTGACGGATCTCATAGTCTCCTCTCTATAAAATGAATCATCTGTTCATCACAATGGTACATTAAGGTCTAATTAGTATTTTTGATATGCCTGAGTTGAATTGCTTAAGCACTTAGATAATTGTGTGTCCAAATTTCTGCAGATATTTCCTGTAAATGTGTCATAGCTGTCAACTCTTCCCATTTTGAAAGTCCCCATTTAAAAAATAATACACATGGCACATAGAATATTTTCAATATTTCATTTTTATTGGGCATTTTATTAGACATTACCTCATATTAATATGAGCAAAAATTGTTGAGAGAGGGAAGATATGGGATGAGAAGAAAGTAATCTTGCTTTGTATGCCAGATTGTTGGATTATTAGGGTCAGTCAGTATATGTCAGTCCCAATGCCATTGTTTTTCAGCTTGTTTTTGTGGCTTTTTCAAAAGTTGCTTCTAAATATTAAAAAAATAATTTTAAGGAAAGAATGAATACATTCGTGCTATTAGAAAGGACTTGGTAGATTTTTTAAAAGGCTTTGATGGTAGATAATGCGTTCAATTAACAAAGTCTTCGAGGTGCTTCCTATCACACTGGGCACTGGGGTAGAAGAATAGAAAAGCAGAAACCTGCTCTGGAGAGGGCAACAGTGAGGAGCAGTCCCATGAAAAGTTTTAATGGGATCTGATTCACAGTACAGGTACATGCAGTTTTTAAATATAGGAATAGCAAAGATTATTGCTTACAACACAAAGTGGGTACATAAAAAGAAGAATCATTTCTTACACTAAGCAAAGTTGTTTACCTTTTTTTGAATTTTTTCTTTTTTATTAATTTATTTAATAACCACATAATTAGTAGAAGCATTTCGTTACAACAGCATTGACATAGTCAATAACAGTTTCCACAGCAAAGGTGCATCTCTTTCAAAATTGGCTGTAAATTTTTAGGTTCACAGTGTTGAATTAATACAGTTGTACATTATTGTACTCAGTATAAACCCTATAAGACATAAAATTAAATGAAATTTTTCCCTTTAAAAAAGATCTTCATTTCATTTTAAAATATACTGTTTCGTACAGAAAAACTCATTTTTAATGAAACTAACACTTAGATGTTTGCACATGCACCTCTAATCTCTATGTATCTGATTATTACTAGTCACAGTCAGTTACTTTCTGAGATCCTTGGCACCTGAGCATGGATGTAAAGTCATCAGGTAGATTTCAATGGTAATGTTTTAGATATCTACTAATTAACATGAAGCAAATTTTTATGTTTCTTCCTCAAATATAACTCATTTTTTATTGATTGATTTGGGGGGGGGGGATTTCATAGAGAACATCCCAAACAATCTTATTCATTTTTATACCCACATCCCAAATGGCACACTCCCATAGCTCCCCGAACCCTGCCTTCACTGTAGCCCATATACTCTGTCATCCCTGTTACTGTCCACTGTGTTATCAGTGTTCCCAGCCATTCCCCAGTACTAGTCCATCCGCTGAGTCTAGTCAGCCTATCTAGAGTTCCTTGTTTTTGGAAGATCAGCTCATCTCATCTAGCAGCAATCAGTTGCCAACACTCCTTTAGATAAGATTGGGATCTTCTGTTCATTTTTCCAGTTCTATGCTGGGTTACTGTCTGGGAGTCTCTTGGGCCACCCTGGCCAACAACTCAAAGGAAGGTATCTCTTGTCTGGCATTGTTTCTTGTTACGTAGCCTTTAGCTATACACATGGACTCTTAAAGAATTATATTAATCCCTTTATCTTTGGTTATACTTTCCTTTTGGGTGTTTAAGACTATACAGTTGGCCCAGATACACCAATTTATTTTTACTCTTAAGGGTGTTTGAGGATCTGTTCCTCAAGGGTCACACAGGCATGGGAGGAGCTCCTGGCTCCTTTCTTTTACCAGTTCCATCTATGTGACAATAAATCAAAGGTCCTGCTTGACCATGGCTGGCTTCACTTGGAAGCATGGAGGAAATGTTTCTTCTGTGTTGACCCTCCTCTTCATAGACTGGACACTGGTTCAAGTCCATCTGGTGGGGCCTCCATGGCCTCCTTAATCAAGAGGACAGATGACTCACCACAGTTACAGGACATTTTGAGAGATGCTCCATAGTTCCCTGGAACTTAGTCGGCCTTGGAGGGCAAAAAGCAAAAACAGTCCTTTAAGTCCCTCTGACCAGATTAGTATAGGCTTCAAAGTATGGCTGTTAAACATCCAAGAAGGTTAATTCCACTAGTCTGGTACTTTTAATTGACATGCACTGTGTAAATAAAGCTTGGGCAAAAACCAAACTTCTCTGGTAAACCTTAACTAGACACATACTATGTTCCTGGAGCTAGTTGTATGTATAATTTGTCAGTAGGTTGTTGGACTAATATGGTTCTCTCTGTTTTTTTTTTTAAACTAGCTGGGCATTACTTATCTCCCTCATTGTCTAACCCTTCTACCATGGTTTCCCCATTTTTCCCATTTCTCCCTTAATAATACCCTTCTTCTATGGTTTCTCCTCTCTTGAGCTCCTTCTTTCCCTTATCCCCAAAGTTCCTTGTATAACCCTCCCTCCCCCTCCCATTAAAATAACCCCATTTTTATCCATATCTCCCTTATTAACACCTGTCTCCTACTGTTCTTCTCTTTCAGGTTCTTTCTTTTCCTTTACCTCCATGGTTCCTTTTGATTATCCTGATTTTTGTAGTTATGTCTGGATACAAACATACCTACAAGGATTTGGTGTTAGGATCCACATATGAAGGAGAACATATGTCGATTTTTTTCTGAGTTTGTGTTACTTCACTTAATATAACAGTTTCTAGTTCCATCCATTTACCTGCAAATTTCATGATTTCATCTTTCTTTACTGCTGAGTAGAACTCCATCGTATAAATAAACCCATTTTCATTATCCACACGTCAGTTGAGGGACATTTAGGTTGTTTCCATTTCTTAGCTATTGTAAAAAGAGCAGCAACAAATATGGATGTATAAGTGTCTCTGCAATAGGATGAGTTTCTTGGGTATATGCCAAGGAGTGGTGTAACTGGGTCAAATGGTAGGTTCATTTGTAGTTTTTTTTGTTTTCGTTTTTGTTTTTTGTCTTTTTGAAGCAGGGTAGCCCTGTAGCCCCAGCTGTCCTGGAACTCACTATGTAGACCAGGCTGGCCTTGAACCCACAGAGATCCGCCTGCCTCTGCCTCCCAAGTGCTGGGACTACAGGCTTGTGCCACCACACCCAGCCATTTGTAGTTTTTTTTATGAGTTCTCCACACTGCTTTCCATAGGGGTTGAACAAGTTTGCAGCCCCACCAGCAGTGGATGAGTGTTCCCCTTTCCCCACATCCTCTCCAACATTTGATATCATTTGTTCTCTTGATCTTAGCCAGTCTGACTGGGATAAGATGAAATCTTAAAGTGGTTTTAATTTGCATTTCCCTAATTATTAGTGATGTTGAACATCTTTTAAGATGTTTCATAGCCATCTTTACTTCTTCTTTTGAGAACTCTCTATTCAACTCCTTAGCCCGTCTTTTAATTGGGTTACTTCCCTTCTTAATTCCTTGTTTTTTGAGTTGCTGTATATTCTGGATGTTAAACCTCTGTCAGATGTGCTGCTGGTGGAGATTTTCTCCCACACTGTGGTTTTTCTCTTAACTTCCTCGGTTGCTTCTTTTGATGTACAGAAGCTTTTATGTTTAATGAGGTCCCATTTGTTGATTCTTGATCTTGTCTCCTGAGCAAGAGATGTCCGGTTTAGAAAATCCTTTCCTACACCTATATCTTGTAGGTTATTGCCAATATTTTCTTCTAACAGTTTCAGAGTTTCAGGCTTCATATTGAGGTCTTTGATCCATTTGGAGCTGGCTTTTATGCAAGGTGAAAGATAGGGGTTTAATTTCATTCTTCTACAGGTGGAAATCCAGTTTTGCCAGCACCTGCTAAACATGCTGTCTTTCCACCAGTGAATGTTCTTGTCCTCTTTGTCAAATATCAGGTGGCTGAAATTGCATGTACTCATATTTTGGTCTTCAATTTTGTTCCATTGATCTATGGGCCTAATTTTGTGCCAGTACCATGTTGTTTTTATAACTATAGCTCTGTAATACAGTTTAAAATTTGATATAGTAATCCCCCCAGCATTGCTCTTAGTACTCAGTTTTGCTTTGGCTATCTGAGGTCTTTTGTGTCTCCATATGAATCTTAGGATGGTTTTTTCCAATTCTGTGAAGAATATCATGGGGCTTTTGATTGGCATTGCACTGAATCTATAAAAGGCTTTTGGTAGGATGGTCATTTTCACAATATTACTTCTTCCAATCCATGAGCTTCCATATTCTGATGTCTACCTCAATCTCTTTCTTTAAAGGTTTAAAATTTTCATTGTATTCCGTAATTCTTCCAATCCATGAGCATGGGAGGTCCTTCCATCTTCTAATATCTTCCTCAATCTCTTTCTTTAAAGACATAAAATTTTCATTGTAGAGTTCTTTAATGTCTTTGGTCTCAGATTTCTTTTCAGCTATTGTGAAAGGGAGTGTTTCCATGTACTCTTTCTCTGATTGTTATTGGTATATAGAAAGGCTACAGACTTTTGTAAATTAATTCTGTAACCTGCCACTTTACTGAAAGTGTTAATCATTTCTAGGAGTTTTCTGGTGGAATTTTTGGTGTCTCTTAGATATAATATCATATTGTCTACAAAAGGGATAATTTGCTCTCTTCTTTTCCAATTATTACTCCTTTAATTTCCTGCTCTTGCCTTACTGCTTTTGCAAGAGTTTCAAGACCTGTGTTAAAGAGGAGTAGAGATAGTGGACAGCCTTGTCTGTTTCCTGATTTTAATAGGAATGCTTCCAGTTTTTCTCCATTTAGAATGATGTTGGCTGTGGATTTGTTGTATATGGCTTTAATTATGTTGAGGTATGTTCCCTCCAGTCCAATTCCCTCTAGGACTTTGAACATAAATGCATGATGAATTTTGTCAAATGCCTTCTCTGCATCTATTGAGATGACAATGTGGTTCTTGTTTTTGAGTCCATTTATATGATTTGTGACGTTTATTGACTTATGTATATTGAACTATCCCTGTGTCCCTGAAATAAAGCCAACTTGATCATGGTGGATGATCTTTTTGATGTGTGTTTGTATGGGGTTTGCAAGTATTTTGTTGAGGATTTTTGCATCTATGTTCATTAAGGATATGGGCCTATAGTTTTCTTTTTGGATTGTGTCTTTATCTGGTTTTGGTATGAGAGTGATGCTGGCTTCATAGAAGGAATTTGGAAGTTCTCCCTCTATTTCTGTCTTTTTGAATAAATGAAGTAGTATTGGATATAGATCTTCTTTAAGAAACTGGTAGAATTCTTCTGTAAATCCATCTGGTTTTAGGCTTTTCTTAGTTGAGAAGTTTTATATTGTTGTTTCAATTTCCTTATGTGTTATGGGTCTGTTTAAGCTGTTGATTTCTTGGTTTAGTTTTGGTGGTTCCCATTCTTTTAGATATCCATTTATTTAGGTTCTAAATTAGTAGCATACTGGTTTTTAAAGTGTTCCCTTATAATGTTCTGCATATTTTTGGTGTCTGTTGTGATGTTTCCCCTTTCATCTCTGTTTTGTTGATTTGGAAGTGCTCTTTCTTTCTTTTGGTTAACTGGGCTAGGGATCTGTCAATCTTGTTTATCTTTTCAAGGAATTAGCTCTTGGATTCATTGATTCTTTTGGATTTTTTTTGTTTGTTTCTATTTCATTAATTTCTGCTCTGATTTTTGTTATTTCTTCTTGTCTGCTTGGTTTGGGTTTAATTTATTGTTGCTTTTCAAGTGTCTTGAGTTGCAATATTAAGTCATTTATTTGTGTTCTTTCTCATTTTTTAATCGGCACTTAGAGCTATAAACTTCCCCCTAAGAACTGCTTTCAACGTGTCCCAGAGGTTTTGTTGTGTTGTATTGTCCTTTTCATTTAGTTACAGGAATACTTTTATTTCTTTCTTAATTTCTCCTTTGACCCATTCATCATTCAGGAGTTGTTGTTTAATCTCCATGCATTCATGTAGTTATTAGGGTTTCTTCCACTGTTGATTTTAAGCTTTATTGCATTGTGGTCTGATAGAATGCATGGAATTGTTTCAATCTTTTTGTGTTTGTTGAGGCTTGTTTTGTGCCCCAGTATGTGGTCAATTTTTGGAGAAAGTTCCATGGGGCACTGAATAGAAAGTATATTCTTTGGTGCTTGGGTAAAATAGTCAGTATATGTCTTTTAGGTCCATTTGATGTATGGTATTGTTTAATTCAGATGTCTCTCTGTTGATTCTCTGTACTGTTGACCTATCTAATCAAGATGATGGGGTATTGAAGTCCCCTATTATTAATGAATTGGGATTAATCTGGGTCTTAAAGTCTTGTAGTACTGTTTTTATGAAGTTGGGTACACCAGAGTTTGGTGAATATATGTTCATGATTGTAATATCTTCTTGGTCAGTTGTTCCTTTGTTCAGAACAAAGTGACCCTCTTTATTTCTTCTGTTTAGTTTTAGTTTGAAGTCTATTTTGTCAGATATTAGAATTGCAACACCTGCTTTTTTCTTAGTACCATTCACTTGGTATATTTTTTTTCATCCTTTCACTTTAAGGTAGGGCCTGTCCCTGAAAAGTGAGATGAGTTTCTTGCAGACAACAAAAAGATGGGGTTTGTCTCTTAATCCATTCAACTAGTCTATGTATTTTGCCTGGGGAGTTCAGTCCATTGATATTTAAAGTTATTAATGAAAGATGTGTATTGATTCCTGTCATTTTCATTTCTGTTCACATTCTTGGTGTAGCTGTACATTTCCATAATTATACCTTCATTAAGTTTCTTTCTGTAACCCCTTGGGTCCTTCCTTTCTTCAGCTCTTTGTATTACTTCAAGAACCCTCTGAAGGGCTGGTTTTCTGGACATGAATTCTTTCCACCTATTTATGTCATGGAAGATTTTCTTTCCCCTTCGACTATAATAGACAGTTTGGCTGGGTAAAGTAATCTGGGTGGGCATCTGTGTTCTTTCAGAACTGGGAATACTTTGGCCCAGGTTTTCTGGCTTTCATAGTTTGCACTGAAAAGTCAGCTGTAATTCTGATGGGTTTTCCTTTATATGTGACTTGTTTTTCTTTTGCAGCTTTCAGTATTCGCTCTTTGTTCTGTATGTTTAGTCTTTTTACTATGATGTGTTATGGAGAGTTTCTTTTCTGGTCCTGTCTATTTGGTGCTCTATGTGCTTCTTGTATTTGTATGGGTATGTCTTTCTTGAATTTGGGGAAATTTTCTTCTACAATCCTGTCGAAGATCTGTTCCATACCATTATCCTGATATTCTTCTCCTTCCTCTATATGATGCCTAAGTTTGGTCTTTTTATGGTGTCACACAATGCCTGCATATTCCATTGTTGTGTTTTCTTAAATTTTTCATAATCTTTGCTTGAGTGGTCTAATTCTTCCACTTTATCTTCCATCTTGATACTCTGTTTTCCATTTCATTCATCCTATTGGTGAGACTTTCTCCTGTCATTTCTAATTGGCTTAGTGAGTGTTTCATTTCAGCCTGAGTATTCTTCAATATTTCTCTTTTCTGAATTCATTCAGAAGTTTGTCCTTATCTTCTTCCAGTTCTTCGATTTCTTTGTTTGTGTGTTCTTTAAATTCACTGAACTCTTTTAGCATGCTTATAGTTGTTCTTTTGAGCTCCGTGTCCTGTGTTTTCTCTAGGAGGTTCTCATTGTACTCCTCTACAGGACTATTGGTACCTGGTGGGGATATATTACTTGGGTTTTTCATGTTATTCTTTTTTCACTGTCATTTTAACATGTGGACTTCTTTTGCAGTTCTTGATTCTTGTGTGAGATTCAGGCATTCCTTTGTTGAGTTTAGGTCTGCTTCTTTTTTTAAACTTTATGTGTCTTTGTGGTTTACTTGTTGAGCACGAAAAGCTGGTCGGTCTAAGCTTCAGGTTTTCTCCTTTGATTTTGTATTGGAGGGGCCAGATGGCTTTCATCCTGCTGCTCAGGAGTTCCCACAGAGGCCCATGTCAGATGAGGATCAGATGATCTCAGGCTTTCTCCTAAGGTCTGGATCTCTACAGAAAAGATGCTGGCCTCAGGAAGTTGGGGGCTGGGCTTGTCAGGGTCCAGGGCCTGTCTCAGGCATGCAAAGGCAAGGTGAGGGAGGGAACAGGCTCTAAGGGTTCCCCTGGGACTAGGCCTAGTAACTGGGTTGGTCTGGGTGCAAAGGGTCAAGAAGCAGTGGGGAGTCTAGGCCAAGAGGGCAGTCCAAGATCTGGGGTGTCAAGAGAAGAAATGGGCCAGTACCCACACTAGGAGGAGAGATGGGGTAGGGAAGCTGGGAGGGTGAACTAGGCTGGGGGACTCAAGGCGCAGTGAGTGCACACCAAACTTACCCAGGAAAGACCTTTTTTGAATTTTTTTTAAAACATTTTTTATTATTTTATTTTACTTGTATGAGTGTTTTGCCTACATGTATGTACATGCACTGGTGTCATGCAATGCCCACACAAGTCAGAAGAGGGTGTCAGAGCCTCTGGAACTGGAGTTACAGGTGGTTGTTAGCCACCATGTTAGTGCTGGGAAGTGAACTCAAGTTCTCTGCAAGAGCAGCCAGCGTTCTTAACCACTGAGCCATCTTTCCAGCCCAAAGGCGTTTACCTTTCAGAATCTTAATTTCTGTCTACTCTAGCTCCTACTAAAGCTGAATGACAAAGACCCCTGGGGATAGCTCCAGCTTGGGTGTTCTGAAACACCTGTTTGCCACAGTCACTGGCCTCCTTTGTGCCTCTCATTTACCAAGTAAAACAAGGCCCTTAGACTTGTTGATATAATTCCAATAAAATTACTCGAGTTCCTTGAAGAAAGCTACTCACCCATTCCAAATTTTTGTTATTGCTGCTATCAACCAAATTACAATGAATCACAATTTTCTTAACATCATGCAATCTGTAAGTGGTAGTGGGGTGTACTTTCAAAGTTCAAATGTTGTTTTCTTTGTTGCAGGATTCTTTTCTCCATGGAAAACTCCAAAGCCTGTAAGTTTGAATTGCTATGTTTTTTTCTTTATTTCTATTTACTATATAAGCCCATTAAATTGAGTGCCTTTAGGTGTTCTTCTTTCTGAGATTCCATGTTAGAAGAGCAAATTGTCTGTGCCCTCCTATTCCAGTTGCCCCGAATATAAGAATAACTTATATTCTTACACTTTTTACTTTTTCTAATTATGAATTTTTTAAAATATGCTTACAACATGAACATCAGTATTATTCAGGATAATGCAACAAAACACTTTAGTTTTTTCCTATCACAAATGTTATATAGTCAAGAAGTTAAATTAAGTTTTTAGAAACAATGCAGACTTCAGGGCTGGAGACCTTGACCTGCAAATTAAATATGGTCCACAATAAATTTATTTGCATTTGTATTTGCATTGTTCTATATTAGTAATAGTTCTATATTATATATATATTCCAATCCTCACAATCACTCAATGTAGTACTTCTAAATCATCTTCAGATACTGATAATCTCTGCTATCACATAATCTCTCTGGGCTCTTATGAAGATGCTGAAATTTTACACCAATATAGGAGACTAATGACTTAAAAAGAATATTTAGAGCTTATTTAATTTTTTATTTGTTTTTATTTTATGTATATGAGTGTTTTGCTTGAATATATGTGCATTATATGCATGCAGTGACCACAGAGGCCAGAAGAGGGCATCGGCTCCCCTGGAATGAGAGTTACAGATGGTTGTTACCCATCATGTGGGAGCTGGAAATCAAACCTAGGTTCTCTGTAAAATCAGCTAGTGCTCTTAACCACTGAGCTATCTCTCCATCCCTGAGACTAGTGATTTTTAATGTTTTTATAAAGCCAGACTAGCCTAGTGGATTTAGCTGTTAGAGATAGTCTTCACTTGCCTTTACACTGAAATTATTTGTTAGTCAGCTTTCTAGCACTATAACAAAATACCGAAGATTACTAGATTATAAAGAGAAAAGACTTATTTTTGATTATGTTTTGAAAGTTTCTGCACGTGATTGGTCCCCAAGGCAGGACCGCCCAACAAGAAAGCTTCTTATATCACTAGCCGTGGAGCAAAGAGAGGAACAAAAGGGGAAAGGGCCAGGTCTGGCAATGGTATATTCCAAATAGGCTCTGTCTTCTTTCCCATTGTCCAAGGACCAAGTCTTTACCCAACATCCAAGCTATGGCACTATTAACTACCAAAGTCCCAAAAGCTGAGCTAGTTTTCTGGAATCCTGTTTTTTGGTACCTTAGAATATGCTGCTCTAACAGAATACCTAGCTAATCCTACAGCTGGACAAGTGCAGCAGCAAAGCAGCACACTCATCAAGGAGGTCTTTGTGTATGATTCCACTCTTCTGGTCTGCAGAACATATCAAAGAAGGAAAACGGCCTCTTTGAACTTAGCAAACCCCTTAGTGATGCGTGTAATTTTGAAAGATATATTTTTAAATGTTTGAAATGAAATTTGGTTTATCTTGCCCAGCTTGTGAATAGTTCCATTCTTTCATCACCAATTCAAATCTTGGCTCTGTGGTTGTACACATCTTTATCTAATTTAACCAGGAAACTTGCAGCCTCATCATGGTGCTACAATTATGCAATCTAGTGATTTCCTTATATGTGCCACATTCACACAAATTATGTCATTTGGCATAATTACAGCATTTGCCATCATTATAGTAATTACACACATAGTCAATAATTCCCAAAAAGGTTTTATAGAAATCAACGTACAATTAATCCTGAACCTGTGCATCTCTCAAAAGCTTGAACTTCCAGGTCCCAGGCTTTTAATTTTATGTCCTTCATGTATCTACATAAAAGTCTTTATACCAAGAACTAGAAGAGGACCAGTATGTATAACCTAATGGTTTAGGGTGAAGACTCTTAAGGTATGTTGCCTGGGTTTAAGTTTTGCTGCTTTTCCTCACTGGTTATGTGTCCTTAAAGCAGCTACTTAAAATCTCTGCATCTCAAGTTCTGCATTTGTAAAATGGAGGTGAAAATAATAATAATAATAACAATAATAATAATAATATCCCTCTCATAAGGTTTTTGTGGTGAGTCTATGAGTTAATCCATGTAAAGTGCTTAAAACATTTCTTCTATGTGGAGCTTAAAAACATAAGCATAACATAGAAATCAAATCCTTAGTGCACAAACCCTTAGTAAACAAATTACTATATACAATTAATATAATTTTCTAGACTATTAACTGAAACAGATACACAATACCTACAGTATATGGGTTAATACAATTCTGAAGAGGACTGATGACACAAAGAAAGAAAGCATCTGAACTGAGACTTCACCCCCTGCTGATCCTGTGCCACTCAGTGACTTTCTTCTGTCCTAATCCATATCTTAAGCTCATCCACATCAAGATACTGCTGTTGAATAACTGAGATACTAATCATAGTGAATTCTCATTTGCCTTGTCTGGAAGGGATCCAAGTTTCAAGTACAGAATCAAGCCAAAAGCTATCACTGCCCAGCCCCACCTAACATAGTGACAGTAGTAGGTTTGCACTACCCTAGCCTCAGCAAAAGAAAAAAAGAAAAACAAATTCTGGGCACACTATTTTGTTGTGGGAAAAGGCTGTCTTATTCCCAAGCTCTGTCTCCTGTGCACTCCCTAGAAGCAGAAGTTGAGGATACAACAATTACCACAGCAGTGACTGAACATCTCTGTTTCATTGTTTGATGCCTGGATATGGACTGTGTGTTTTCTCTATCCACTCATAGTTAGAGACAGCATTTTCATACTGCCAAATATTTATTCATTCATCCATTATTCACTCATTCATTCATCAAGGCCAGGAAAGTCTTCCATCACACACCGAAAACAACTTCATTTCCATTTTCCTTCTTTACTCTAGTGAGATGCTTACAAACATCAACCCAGGAATAAATGCTGAAACAGAACAGGAGAATCCCAATAAGCAGCCTAGTTGCAAAATAAATGTCTGGCAGGTAACATGAATTGTGAATGACTCCTGCTAAGAAGACATTAGGGGGGCTGGAGAGATGGCAGGCAATACACGCATACACATAAAATAAAAATGATAAAATATTAATAAAAAAGAAGAGGACATTAAGTAGAACAAGTGAGACCCATGGCCCTGGGCAAAGACAGGATGAGAATCCAGGATATTCATGAAGGTACAGACTACCACAGGATGCCCAAGTAGAAAGCAAGAATCCAGAAACCAAGTCATCTCAGGAAGTAAGGAGAAGCCCACAGAGCCCGTATTCAGAAGGTTGCATGACCAGCTGGCTAGCCTCGGCACAGGCTGGCCTCAGAGTCAGGGTAGAGGTTTACTCCAGAGCCTCCAGGGTCAAGATAACAGGTAACCCAGTTTTGAGGGAGCAGGCTAGGGGTTGGGCAGGGGAAGACTAGAAATCTACTGTTTCACTGATACTGTGATTTTTTTTTTTTACTCTCCAGTTTCTTTTAAGAACCCCTGACAGAGTGACTCAAGGGTTGATGAATGTCATAGCAAGAAGTTTGGATGCTTTTCTAACCATGAACTGGACTCTTGACTAATTTCCCAATCTCTGTGCTATAGAAACTGTAGAATTTGTCAATCTGCCACTGAAACTTTCCCTAAAAATGCCCAAAGCATTATTTATTCTTTAGTTTTATGATTGTTTTTAGAAATACAATATTTCACCTGAAGCATGCTTCCTTTAGTGACTCTACATGAGCAATACACAAACCAACAAAACACATGTGGATATCAGAAAACCAGCAGTGGAAGGTGAAGGAAGTGGGTATTTCCTGCAGCCCCATGTTGGAAAGTGGGATGTTACTACATCTCAGACCATATTTCTATGGTATTTTTTTGTTTTGGTTTGGTTTGGGGTTTTTTTGGGGGGGGGTATTTATTTTTTAGACTTCAGCATTTTATTTGGAATCCGGACTGAGAAAGCCACAGCCATAATGCATCCACATGGTGTCTAAAAGCAGCCAAAGTGATCATTAAAAATATATATAGTTAGGTGTGGTGGTGCACACCTTTAATCGTAGCACCTAAGAGGCAAAAGCAAGTAGATTGAGTTCAAGGCCAGCTTGATCTATATAGTGAATTCCAGGCCAACTGAGGCTATAGGAAGACTGTATCTCAATAATAATAATAATAATAATAATAATAATAATAATAAATTTTAAAAATATATGCCTTTAGCCACAAATGAGACCTGGTGGGGCTGGAGAGATGGTTCAGTAGTTAAGAACACTGGCTGTTCTTGCAGAAGACCAGGGTTCAAATCCCAGCACCCACATGGCAGTTCCAGGGGATCCAACACCCTCTTCTGTCCTCCGCAGGCATTGCACAACATGGGTGCACTTACCTACACACAGGCAATACACACATGCACATAAAATAAAAATAATAAATAAAATATGAAAAAAATTTTTTTAATGAGGCCTGGTATATCATAGCAAAACCACCAGTATAGATGACCAAAAAAGGTCACAGAACTTCCTATATGAATGTTGCTAGCAAATGAAATTTGAAGAGCATATTTAAGGGTATTCACTAAGTGGGAGTGAAAGGCCAGCTGAGTAGAAAATTAGCTTACAAAGTTTCCTCCCAGAGTATTATAAAGTAAACAAATACTCTTTTTAGAATTATAGATTGGTTCTGATCACGATCTGATGCTAGACCTCAGACAAGCCTCTTACCCTTTGTACTTCTAGAGAAAATATTTAATATGGGGCAGTTGAAGAACACTGAGGGGTTATCCATCCTTGCTAGCTATAGAAACTGCCTAAATGAAGTCTTGGGCAGGAGTCCAGACAAAAGACTATTTAAATAAAGCCAGTCTTACTGCATTAAAGGCAATAATCTATTTCTTTCTAAGTTTACTATGTTCTGGTCCAACCGAAACCCCTGCCACAGTCTCAGGTGGTGGGATGGGCCACAGGGATCTCTGGGGTTACTCAGGGCATGTTCACTGTCTGGGAAACAAAGGAGTATGTGGTCACTCGCATCCCTTCCAGTCTTACAGTAATGATGATTGACAGGTGAGAACTGCAGTTAGAAACCTGGCCAAAATACAGCCAGTGAGAAAATGAGAGCAGGAAAATGAAGTAGAACAGAAAGCTACGATCCTGCCACGTTCAACATACTGTATATCCACTCTAGTTTTTTAGGTGTCCTTATTTTAATTATGAGTTTGCTTATTCACTAAGAGAATGCTTTCTGAACATGTACTGTATATGGAACCCTTAATTTCACCTGGGTGTGATAGGTGGTACTTGAGGGAGCATGGAAAAGCTGCAGGATCACCCAGCTGATGTCTCCATAGTGGCCAGGTACAATAAGGGAGGAGGATGGAGAGTGGAAAACAGGTGAACATTGTGGTAGGAGAACTAGAGACTGTCTACAAAGCTTCAGGGCAGGAGAGCCAAGGAAGCCAAGGAGAGCCATCAGTGGACATAAGTAAGGTGAACAGAACCCATGTCCTGAGGAAGAATTTGGTCTTTGTCCTGACAACCATGCTGACCATGTACAGAATCTCAGGCAAAAGACTGTCCTAATCCCACTTTACATAGACTGCATTTTTATTCAAAGCAGAGAGGCAGAAGTTGAGATTGAAAGAACAGTTACTAGTTGAATGTAGGTGAAGCTGGCAAGGACAACAGCCAGAGGGATAGCCTTTTCCCTACTAAAACGATGGTATTCATCCTGGCTTCCTGTGTCTACCAATGCTGTGGTGAGGATCAGGGATCATGCATAGGAACTGCCAGTTAGAAGTATTTCACTGTAGTACTAGCAAAAACACGTAAGGAAGACATCACCACACCCACATTAAACAAGAATTCCTAGAACACCATAATTCCTGGATCCCAAATAGTTGTAGAATTGCTTACATACTGCAGGCAGGGGAAGTACTTCAAATATAGGAGGTAACTGAGATGTACACAGATGTTAAATGCATTGGCACAGACTACTTTGTTTTCTGTTTGAGAGAAGTGGTTTAATAAATTGGGACCTATACTATCTTGTAATACATGTTATCTCTATTTTATGGGGGAAAAAAGATGCAGAGAAATTAAGCGATTTTGCTAAAGATAACCAGGTAAGAGGTGACATGGTTATATAAGTTTTCATTCAAACCCAGGCACTATTTTTAATTGCAGCAGTCTGTGATGCTTTATTACACAGAAATAAAATCTTTCCTTTCAAGGCACAAATACCAAACTCTTCCCATGTTTCTTGGGGACAGAAGTCCCTAAGGCAAGAAAATCTAATGTCAAGGAAGCAAGGGAAATAGCCAGGCTGAACTCATTGTCAATCATTTTCTCTGTTCTTCTGTTTTAGATAATGGACCGGTGGGAGAATCAAGGCAGTCCTCAAACAAGTTTATCTGCTCCGGCCGTACCACAGAACCTGCCCTTCCCACCAGCCCTTCACAGGAGCTCCTTTCCTGACTCAACAGAGGCCTTTGACCCACGGAAGCCTGACCCATATGAGCTCTACGAGAAATCTAGAGCCATTTATGAAAGTAGGCGTAAGTGAAAGCCACGTAGCAAGGGTGACTGGTAGTGGCGCACACCAGCCTGGGGCTAGATGCGGGCTGAATGATCTGGCATGAGTATACCTTCTTAGTCTCAAAGGTATCTCCAAAGTAAAATCACCTACTCTAATTGTTCTTAAAAGCCTAGTTTTTCTTTTATGTTTTCACATTTTAATTGGCAATAATCATATTTTTATGGGGTACAATGTGAAGGTTCTATGCATGTATACATTCCGGAATGATCCAGTAGAGCTCATTAGCATATCAAAGAAAGGATACAAAGAAAGGATATAAGATACAGGTATCTTTGTTTTGTGGTGCAAAATCTAAACACTGTCTTTTAACTGTTTTTTAAGTACACATTATAGTTACTTCGATGTATGTTAGAACTTAACGCCTTCGGATCTGACCAAACTTTGTACTCATTGACTTAAAAAGCCTATTGCTTCTAAAAGTAAGCTTATTATTTTTCGTGTTTAAATTGCATTTCCTTCTTTTTCCCTTAATCATTTAAATAGCATCAGGGTGGACTGGAGTTACTAATTTTGTTGAAGTTTTTTTCAAATAAGAAAAAGAAATGTTTGGAACTTCCAATCCATTCAACCTGATCTTGAGTCTAAAGCTTAGATTGTCCCCCACCTCGGAGCCTTGAAGGCAGTGATTGACGAAGTCCGGGCCTTGAGTAAAATGTCAGCCAAGTTTTTCCAACACTAGATCATCAATCAATTGGTCCCCAAAGCAGAGAGACCCAGGTGCCAATCATTTCAGCCTGACTCTTCTGCGACCAGTTAATACAACCAGGTGCATTTGAGGATTGTCTTAAAACATCGTGTATGCACTTGTCACCCAATTTGAAGATCTTTGGGAATTATTTCATTACACTAATATTAGAAAGCCAAGGCTTTCAATATTATATGTACATTTGTTGTGTCCCTTCCTGCCATCTTACAGATCAACTCCTCTATGTCCTAGTGAACAGGAAACTAAATAACATGGGTGCATGTAAAATAGACTACACTGTATAATAAGAATCTGAGAAATGATGGAGAAACCAAGCCCAGTAAAAAACGCTTTGGTCCTGGCACTTCCTTTCACAGTCTGCTGATCTCCTTTGCTTCAGTGCTCTGGAGATATCTCCTTTCCAACTTCATCTGAAGCATGAATAGGAAATTTTAAATGGTGTGTGATCTCTGAGGATCTTGAATCTGCTTACTCTTTTGATGAGTTCAGGGGCTGAGAATTATGCACCCAGCTGGCAAAGGGAAAAGCAAACATGATACCTTTTCCCCATTCTCTATAACATTTTGTAGAAGTAATTTTGGTTGATAAAATAGTTAGGACAGCAGGCCATTGAGAAATCATTTTCATCAAAATGAATGTACACATGCACATACCTTTAAATAATCAGTTACATCCAACTTACTGTGTTTCATTTTCCCCCTCTGGATGAATAACTGGAATATCTTTAGAGGGATACTTACAGCATCTGCTACAGTAAAGTAAGGACAAAGTGGGCAGTTTTAACTGAATAATGTAGGGTCTACATTCAGGGTACTAGTTCTCATTAAAGCAAAAAAAAAAAAAAAAAACCTAAAAAGATATCAGCATCCCTTAATACATTTCTTCTTCAATAACCAAGTATCGAATACCCATTTTGCTCTCAGCACTGTGGAGCCACAACAGAGATGAGCAGCAAGCCCTGCTCTTGCAAACCAAATAGGGAAAGAAGAAGGGAGGTAAACAAGTGGCACAAGACACAGTAGCTGCTCCTACTGGAAGGCCGAAGCACATCACAGGATTAAAATACCACCTTCCTGGCCTCAGCTTGCTTCATGCTTGGATTCTGTCCAGGGACTGTGATGAGTCGCTTCCTCCTGGTTTTGTCCTTTCGTTAGTCATTTGCTTCAGTCCTTGTGCAATTACTAGACTAGTGCAAAACTCAGTCCAATTTAGGACCGAGGCCAGGTTTGGTATTTTTTCCCCATCTTTCTATATGTGTTTGTCTGAGACAGCTCTGCCCTCAGTTTCTGAACAGGAATGGTACATGACCCTCATACAACCCTAAAAGAATTCCGATTTCTATATCCAGATCGAGAAGTGCCAATCCTGTTCACTGCCTTTCTCCTCCTCAACTGCAGCATACTCAAACACAGCAAAGCAGCCGCCTTAACCTCTCCTATCTTTCTTTGCCATCCCCCTGGGACCTCTTTATCTGACCCCACCCCACCCCCTTGCCTCTCCAGTGGCAGCAGTAACAATTCACAGCTCCCTCCCCTAGTGCCCTTGCCCATGCTACTGTGGCTACTGTTCTGCTGGTAGTCCACATTCTTGTTTCCATCAGCACCTTCTAAGGTTTCTGAGGTCACAGGAATGTTTTCAGGTCACAACTCTCAGGCAGCCTCTAAGAAAGGGCGAGCTCATTTCCTTTCCCATGTTTCCCTTCTACCGTATTATTTCATGACTCTCAACGGAGTATGAATGAAACATAGAGATCGGTTGTCAGGGTAAGAAAAGCTCAACCCCTGAAAGTAGAGGAGATGGAAAAAGCAGGGGGCTGTTTTCTGTGCTAGCCATGAAGCTCCTCATTCCTCTGCCCAGCCATCTGCTTGAAACAAGAAAACAGCACTTTGTCCTCTGTAATTTTCCCATTCCCAAGTATGAAAAGGTTTTATTCTCTTACTTAAAATTTTAGAGTAATACTTTCTTTTAAAGACAGGTATCACAAAATTCTCCAACCTGGCCTTAACCTTTCAACCTCGCACCTCAATCTTCCAAATAGCTACAATTCTTTAATTTATATTTGGAAAGCCCAGCCTAAACCTCATTTCAAACAGTACCTTTAATACAATGATCAGAAAGCACATAAACCCAAATAAAAGGCCATATTTAAAAACTATGATTGTGAAACACTTCTAGTCACATTCCCCAGAATCATGAATACATTATTTAGGTTTGGTTCTATTTATTCTTTGCCTCAAAAGTTTTTCATGGAAGAAAACAAAATTGCTTGGAAGAGGAAAAGTGTGGCATAGACTCCTACTCAAATCTGTAAGTCCTTTGACATTTTCCTGGTGGTACAGATCTCCTGGTATCCTCCCTTATAACCACGTCAGAAGCTAAAAAGACTTATTTTCACACTCAAAATTGGGTTGCAGTTACCAAATAAAAAGATGCCCCTCCACCCACAAATCTGGGCTCTCTAGAGCTACAGAATGTTTGTTCTGTCAATAGTGTCAAGAAATATTTGGATTCAAGTCACCATTCCTCTGTAAATGATGGAAATTTATCAAATGATGTAAGCACTGCTGTGCCTCATTTGACTCATAATTAGATTATGCTGACATTTTAATGTGCATGCATAGGACATCTTAATAAAGATGTGTTCCTGGAAAAAAATGTAATTTTAAACAAACCAAGACAACCATAGGCTAGTAGAGCCACATGAAACAGAACATGACAGGTGCATACTCCTGAAAGGAAGCCGGAACCACCTCAATCTTCATGAGATGTTCTAAGACGGAGTGGCAACAGAAAAAAAAAAAAAAAAATAGAGAAAGGAAGTTCTTCCACCCAGCAGGCAGGAGATGCCTTTGATCCTTTGATTTGAGGATGTTAGGCACAGTGCCCAGAGGTGGCTCCCCCAGGCTCCACATCAATCAACAAGAATATATGAAACACATAGTATATGTCTAGAACTCTGAGAGACATGAGAGAAAATGTACAAGAAATCATCTCTGCTCGTTAGAAGCTTACAGTAAAACACATAGGAAAACAATTCCTGAACATGACTGCCTTACAGAAAACACCAAAAAACATCAGCATTTCAATGTGTGAAATGATACAATAAAAAATTACCAATACTGATTGTTTCTCAGCTTCCATGTACAAAACTGATGCTTAATCAGGAAAACATCTTCCTAGCTGTTACTGGCAAACAACTGCAAGCAGCTTGCAAAAGAGATGTTTTTCCTGTTGACTTAACTGCATGTGTTTCTATGCATAAAGATAGAAGCATGCTCAGAAAGAATTTTTTAAATTGCTAACCAATAGAACTTCTATATTTTATGTTAATTATTTAAACGTTGGTCCTGTGTCATTTGGGGTTGAATATCCTTTATCTGAAATGTTTTGTATTTGGGGTTTGTTTTCAGATATTTGGAATATTTGCATATGCATGAGATACTTAGAAATGAGACTAAATTCTAAATTTAAAAATCTCTTTTATTTCATATCTATCTGCCTTATATACTTTATGGAAGTAATTTTATACGATAGCCACACTGCACCCAGGTTTTAACTCTGATTGTCACAGTTCAAATATGGAATTTTGCACGCGGAGTTATATCAGTGTTAGAACATTCTGGATTGGGGAGCATTTACAGAGATTTAGACAAACATCACAGGTCTTGATATAGACAGTTGGAGTTGACAATTGACTTCTTGCTGATTCAGTTACTAGCAATTTTAAAAATTGACAGTAAACAGAAATGCCCACCTTGGCACAGTTGGACACGCTGTGCTATTTTGAACTTTCTTCTCAGTGGTTTACCTTGAACCTCATGTAGGATAGACATGGATTTTCTTTGCAAACACCAAAGGAACTGCTGGAATATTCTATTTGTAAACATTCCTAATGTAGTACTGTATATTCCATTCTAACAAGGGGTTTAAAAAAAAAAAAAAGTGTTTCTAAAGCCAGGCGTGGTAGTGCACGCCTTTAATCCCAGCACTCAGGAGGCAGAGCCAGGTGGATCTCTGAGTTAGAGGCCAGCCTGGTCTACATAGTGATTCCAGGCCAGCTGGGGCTACGGGGAGACCCTGCCTCAAAAAGGACAAAAAAAAAAGCATTTCTGAAGGTTCTTCCTGTTTTCCTCCTCTCATTTCCTCCCACCATTATTTCTCTGTGGCTGGTTATGTCCTTGTTTCAACCCAGTGTTTTTGATATGATAGGAAACATTTTTGAGAAGCTATTGACCAATAAGACCACTTATGGGAATCCTGGGACAGTCTTGGTCTTGGTTGTTCTGTCACGATTAGTATTAGTTCCCTTGCACTCTCTAGACTGCCCTCATTTGAATGATAAGTAATATAATTTCCTTTTATTACATAATCTATTCAAGAAATAGCCATTGTGACTGTCCAAGAAAGTGTATGTCTATAAATGTACAGACTGTGAGTAAAATGTTTAATATCTATTCAGAAAATTAACTTTTTCCAAATTAATTGACCAATGGAAATTTTACCTCTACATGTTTTATCTCTAATTTGAAGAAGATTGTAGTGGCTTGTTTTAGTAGGCAAGCTCCCAGTGAACTTCCCCCAAACCTACAAATTATACATGTGTTCATATCTAGAACATGACAAGCTTAAATAGAAGAAAGAGGTCAAAGGATTTCCCACAGTTAAATGCTAAGCCATGCCATTCCGTCATCACACAGAGTAAGTCTGATTCAAAGCTAGAATCATTGTGGAACTGAAAGGGAGTTAATCTTACCTGTCTCCTACCCCTGAGAAAGTTTATCCCTAGAGAGTAACAAATAGGCACTCATCAGGTCTCTCTGTATGAGCAGACCAGGCAATACGAAGTGTTTCCCAGGGAAAACAAGTGTGGCTCATTTTGGAATCTTACAAAATAAAGCTTCAACTATTCTTAGGAAAGCTTAATGACTGAGGAAGGAGAGACCTGTGTGTTGTCACCTCACTTTTCCCAAATCCAGGCTTATTCTAAAGGCTTGGCTTCTCATCTTCAGGTCATGGGGATACTTTCTGAGCATGTTCCACACTACAGCCTTGGAAGCTGGAGCAAAAGAGCAGGCACAAAGCCGAATAGAAAAGGGAAATCTCTGCTCCCTGAAATGGTGCCCTCACAGTCTGTCTCTTGGTTTGAAGCTCAGGTGAATTATGACTGAAGTTGCACAAACTTTTTTTTCTCTTCACATTGAACCTTGGTTATTATAAATGAACAATTTATGAGGTACAACATGTCCACACTCCTTTGCACTAAGGCATCACTCAAATGCAGGATCATAAAAGTGTCAAGGATCCATATGGTCTAATGTGTCTTATAGTATAGCCAGTTTAAAACAGAAATTCCTCTGGAATTTCGTCAGTGAGAGTTCACACCATCAATTTTTTCTTCCCAGGAATTAGAGACCACAATAAGCTGTGAGGAACACAGCAAAAGTAGCGATCATAAGAACCCACAAGTCATTTAGGGAGCACAGTGGAGAAGCAAACTGTTTTTCAGGGCTGTACCGGAAATGAAAGTATAATTTATAATGAACCAAAAGTGGAAAAATGTGTTCTCACAGCTATGGCTTTTACCCTTTCTTTTTGATGTTCATTGTTCATTACTGAACTCTTTCATTCCTCGGTACTGTAATGCACATTTCATTCAGTTGATCACAAATAGTTATATTTCTCGGTCACTGGCCTTTTGGCTGCTCTTTCCCTACTATTAGTGAGCAAAGATTGGAATTTGAAGTGACTCCCATCCTAATCATACAGCCATTTGGAAAGATGGCATAGTACAATGATAATTCACCCCAGTACAACCTTGGGTCTGAGGGAAGTGATAGTGGGAGCCATATCACACAAGGAAGCAGCTCTCTGTACTCAAAACAAGTGCTCCGAAGTCCGTGCAAGTCCTCCCTGGAGCTTTCCTGACTCCAATACTCTTCCTCTGTGGAATGCCTGATACAGTCATACTGGGAATGCCAAAAGGTTTAAATAAAGTTATGGACACCACAGCTTCAGACAGGTATTTAAATGACCATAAAAGTCCATCTCGCCATCCAAAGAGTATGCTTTCATATGAACACAAGGCTTAGCCCTGGCCTGATTTGCCTGATCAGTCATGCTGTCCAGTGAGTGGCCTTAATTAAATTACCTCCCACATATGTTCCCTCAAGCACAGTATTGTTTTGCTGAAATATTAAAATAAGATGAGATGTAAATCTTCAGATAAATGTCACTCTTACCAGAGGCTTAACATTAGAATCCTTAAAGGGTTGAAAACATATAGCAACATTATCCTTTTAATATCCTCGACTGTACTCTAAAGGTAAATTTTCTCATGCTATACTTGGTGTGATATATGTTTATAATTTGACCTATGGGGAGAAAAATGTCTTTTTGCTGGAGCATCTTACACATTCCACCATGCATCATTTTGCCTTTGTAATGTATTAGAAAGGGAAATCAATAAATCCACTTAAGCTGCGTTTGCCATTTTCAATACATAGACTTTAATTAGTCTGGAAATGTAATTTCAAAAATGGCATCTTTGGGTAGCTGTCTGAAGGAGTATGATTTACATTTCTGTCAGCCTCCTTTTAAAATAGGAAATCACCATGCTATGAGCTAAATAATGTAGACAGTAAAATAAACATTATGGTATAACACATATTTTTACCTGTGTTTTGGAATTAGATCCAATCTCACAGCTTATAAATTTGTTTTATTCAGCAATTTAAAACTTAGTGCCTCCGAAGTTAGACATGGGATAAAAGGGAAGAAAACTGAAAAGGAGACTCAAAAAACAGTCCTTGCTTAAGAGTTATTAGTATGTCAAAGCATTTGTTAGTAGTACAAGTTGACAGTGTAACCCAAAGTACTTTCATGAATAAATATGAGACCATCACGGCTTCAATAAATGGAACTTAATTGCTGGCTGGGAAGTAGGTCCTAGAAAGATTATGATAATATAAAATGTCAGTTTTACACCTACTAGAAGTATTTAGAAGGTAACAACCTTCCATCTCTGATACGGGTCTACCTTTCTGATGACGAGATAGTTCTCATTCAAAATTCTGTACAGTCACAGTAAACATGAAGGTTCTTAAAAAGTAATAATCCTGCTAGAAAACTAATTTGCCTTTACTGTGAAAGCACAGCTCCTCTGGCAGGAATAATCACTGTGCCTCCTGTGAACAAGACTGGCTCACCACGCTAAACCAACAGAGCTCCATAACAAAGCAATCAAGTTTAATCTTATTTTAACATTTTAAAATTTATTGATAAATCTCAAGTCTATGGTGCTTCATATAGTACAACTATATTATAAAATTGCATTATCTTAACATTGAGAAGTTCTAGTGTCCATTCTCATTCTGCTTTGAATGCTCTTTGAAGTTGCTCCATCTATAAATTATTTTATTAAAGAATAATCACTTATATAATTATATATCATGACTACATAAGATTATTTATATGACTATAATAATAATGTTCTAAAATTTATTCCAACTTAAAGTTAACTTACATATTAAAGTTTAAAAGTGTAAAAGGGATGGTTCTTATAAGAATTTTTTATACATTTGTTTTGTTTTTTATTGAATTTTTGTAATTTTTATGCAATATGGTTTGATGATATTTCAATCCTCTCCATACCTTCCCCAACTGTCCCCTGTCCAATTTAATGTACTGTCATATGTATATAATATGTTCTATTTTGTCTGAATTTTGTCCCCAAGTGTCCTTCAGTGTGGATTGATCCATACTGAACCACCAAGAATTCCATCCCTATAAGACACTGTCTTTCATCCTCCCAACAGCCATCAATTCTTGCAAGAAATTTCTACAATTATTTTATCTATAGTGTGTCTAATGCCTCAGAAGTGTTTAGCCACTCTTACTTTTTGACAATATGAAAAGCATGTTCCGTTTCTCATAGAGGAAAAAATATCCTGCCGCTCTCAGGTGCGATTCAGCTCGTCCTAACATAACTTTTATCTTCTTCAGTTCTTCTTGGCAAGGGGTTTGTATAGACATGGTTTGGGAATGTCTCTATTGACAGGACTACAAAGAGGAGGAAGAATATTTGAAGATGTTAGGAAAGGAATGTTGCCATAGTGAAGAGGGAGTGACAGCCCATGCATGTAATCTTAGCACTTGAGAGGCTAAGGTAGGAAGACCGTGAGTTTGAAGCTGGTCTGTGAGACAGCATAACCCTGTGTGGAAGAAAGAAGGAAGGAAGAGAAAGGAAGAGAAATTATACACAGAAACAAAAGAGTGTATGGGGTAATAGTAACTGTAATAGTAAAGAAAAAGCACTTTATTGAATAATGAGTTTTAATAACAAGCAAGTTAAAAACAAAACGAATATTTTCATGGATTTTTTTTCTAAAAGACATCTTAAGTGTTTTCCATTGGAAAGTGCAAAACAAGTTATATGAGTCTCAGCATCCTGGGCTTTACCTTGCTAGATACACAGTGAAGGACTTTGGGATCTTCTCAGTGCTCTGCAGCCCTGTCTGTTCATTCCTCTGTGACGCTACAGCAGTAGATATGGAAGGCAGAATGAAAATCAAGGGACAGTCTAGCAATGCCATTTTGTATGTATGCAAGAGTTCCAGATAAAGTTTCTCAAACACGTCTGTGTGTAGGTAGCGGGGAAACATATCACTTGTACCCTTACCTAACCGTGATAAATTTTACGAGGGTAACTGATCTCCAAATACTTCCAGGACAGGGAGCTAGGATTTTCAAGGTCCTAAAAATCTAAATGTGAGACATTTCTACATCTAAACGGTGTTTTATATTCATGTCAGTGAATTTTATGTTAGATGTAGCATAGGTCACATCTTAATTCTCACAAATGCTCTCAGTTACCAGAATGAACCAGTTTAACTCAGCTACTTAGTCATAACTTCAGCTATCCAAATTATTAGAAATATCAAAATATTTGGACTGGTGTCAGATCAGTATGATCATTGATTTTACACTTTTCATCTTAGTATTCTCTGACAAAATATAATATGATTTTAAAAGACACTTGCTGTATAGATTTCAGGTTCCGGACAGATTTCACTTCCAAATAAGTATTTTTACAGAATAATAAAACAATAATATTTTGAAATGGTGTGGGTTTTCTCATCCTCATCTAAAAGAATTTATATTTTTTTCTATTTTTGGATATGAGGATACGTGACTATACATACTCAGACATAAACAGGTAAAACTGTCCATTAACTTCCATGAATTTTCAAAGGAAAAGGTCCGGAAAAACAAAAATATTAAAATTGAGCCCAAGGTTTTGGTTGGGGGGGTTATAGTAGCAATAAGAAGAAAATAAAGGTGAATTTAAAATGCCATAAATGAATTTCGATTTTAATTCCCCATCTTCCCATCCAGAACAAGTGCCACCCAGGACCAGTTTTCGAATGGATTCCACTGGCAAGTATTCTTCAGCACACACGGTTCTGTGAACACACATCTTCCACCCTGTGTAACCAACCATTCTCCGGAGCAATATCAGCATTTGGTTATGTGATATTCACTGTGCTAATTTATTCACTATATACATATTTCCAAGAAAGAGACCAAGTCTCATCATGGTGGGTCTCAATATTTGCAAACAAAAACAAATATTAATGGATGTCCTTCATAAACTAAAATACTGAAAGACCACATTTAGAACCAGCTGCCCAAGAAAACCATGAGACTAGCTCTGACTGTGCTATCTAATACAGTACCACCAGTTACTGGAATATGAATCTAGGTGTATTATAAAATGAGTGTAAAATCCACACTGGATTTCAAAGACCTAATACCAAAAAAACCTCATTAATTATGTTCTGATAATTTATGTTAAAATGATACATTGAATAATTAAGCTAAAATATATTACTAAATTTTATATTACCTGTTTTGCTTTTTAAAAGGTGTCCATGAGGCAATTTGAAATTACTTGTATAACTTACATTTTATTTAAATTGGATTTTGCTAGGCTAGATAAATAGAAATAAGCTAGAATATCTCAAAAGGCAACTTAAACATTTCCAAAAACCTTATTAGAAACTTTGCTAACATAGACTGAAATTATTTTCAGATCAATTAAATACCTACATTAACTTATTTTTTTAATAATACCAATTACAAAATACTGTATTTTGATGAAATTTTAAGCTAGGATACAATATTATAGCTTCCAGTTTAAGAGCTTTAGAAATATCAAAATAATTTTACTTGAGAATTTTTTTCATTTAACCATTCCAAAAATACTTATCAATTTTGATTTAAGCTAAAATATATAACGCTATTGTAGAAATGAAAGAGGAAAAAGAAGAGTTAGATTTTCTTTCCTCCCTAATTAATAATGAAGATTCTCTGAACAATTTGATTAAACCACTAGACTGAAAGATTGAGCACCCAAAAAATTGCAAAAAAGAGGGGTTCTTGGTGACAGCTGTTTCAGGTCTGTGGGCTCCAGCACAAATCTCTAGTGTGTCTCCATGATGACACTGTCCATCAACGCATGCTCTAACACCCCCTGAAGAATACACATGCTTGAAATCATCCCATCCCACAAGTTTCCATGTCATTTTTAGATATGCACAAAATGTGGAAGACTTTACTTAGCATTTTGCCTTCAAACAATGTCTAAAGTAATTGTTTAACTTGGTCTGAAATTTTTAAGTGTGACAATTTGTATATCTGACTGAAAGACTGACTATAAAATCCTTGTCATTTTTAAGAATATCTTATGCCCAGGTAGAAAATGAAGCCTGGCAGTTATGGTTTAAAATGAAATCAGGACTTAATATGCAATTCTGAAACTCAGTTTACTGGCCTGAGAAAACACATTTTTTGAGAATCTCAATTTCTAAATGTACTTTATTTAGAAATAAAAGAAGAAAAATAAGTATTGCCCAATTGCTTAGATTACATATATATATGAAGTCATATTTTATGTGAAAATATAATTTAAAAGATGAAAGTTATAGTTTGAATACACTGTTCTAATATGTGATCAATTTTTCAAGAACGGAACCAATCCAAATATTTTGTTATGTGTCCACATAAATTTTCAAAATGTGTAAAAAATTATGACCACGTCTAACAAACAGATTCTCACAAGTTTGAAGTGTTCTTTTTTCAAATTTTCAGACAGGCCACCCAGAACAACAACAATAAAAAAAAAGTTGAAGGATGTAGTATCATAGAAATCACTTGCAAGGGACATTTTATCTTTCTTAATATTAAACAAAAAAAAACTAGGGTCATAAAGGTTGAATCAGCAATATCAAATGAGGTGCAGCAACCAATCAGAATAAAGAAAAATGTCTGTTCAGTTTGACTATTAGAAGGCCATCCAGACCCTTATTGAGCTCAGTAATGCAGAGAGCAGAAGCCAGGCTGGCAAGAGTGAAGTCAGAAAGTCAAAATGGAGTGAAGGAAGAATTCGCCTAAGACCAAAGTTCCAAGAGAGAAGAGCAGAGGCCTTAGGAGGAAAAGGCAATATCTTGGATGAAGAAATCTGAGCATATTTGCAGGCTGAGAAAGAGAACCAGAGAGGAGGTGGCTTCCGCTGTGATCACAGCATTCTGGGCCACATTCATGTGACCAAAGGAACAAAGGAGAAAGGTGAAGAGAAGGCTCTTCCCGGGCAAAATGGACTAGTAATATTTTACTCCAGTAACTGAAAACTAAGTAATTCTTCTTTAATTCATTTATTAGCTAAGATGCATGAAAACCCAAAGCCCATGAACAGATTAATGACCTTCTCACCTTCTTCAATTCCTCATTCTTTTCTTAAACAGTCTTCCCTAGATCTTTTTACAAGAAAAACCGCCCCCCAAAGTAATGCTCTTTCCAATCAGAAAAAGAATGAATAAACATTCTTTGTGCCAAATGTGATAATAATCCATGGTACTTTTGTTTTAATTAAAACTTGAAAAAGGATTCAAGTACCAAAATTTAATTGACATGTTTACAGCAGCATCCCATGTGCCAAATTAATCCATTAAAAATGCTGTTCTTTGCATTTTTAAAGATTGAATCCATTCATGAAATTAATCAGCTGTATTCAGTCATCCAGCCTTTTCCCTAATGCTTTGGTCAAAACTATGCTTTTCAAAGGCTCAAGCAAAGTACATATAACATGTGAAGCCTCTTAGAATCTTAATGCAAAAGAGGACTCAGCTTTAATTCTGCTGTCCTTTATTATGAGGGAAGTTGTCCTGATACCATTTACTACTTTTTGAATGTTAGCTTTTGCTTTATTGATGTGAGCCCAGGCTAAGTGAGATCCTGTGTATTCCATCCCACAGGCTTGCCTCAAAGATCATATAAGATCCCATCAAGGAAGAGTGTCATGAAATGCTTTATTTCATAACACCCATATCTCCTAGGACTTAGCTTCTAAAGAAGAAGCAACATTGACCATGGCTAGCCATTGAACACTAACATCCAAGGAATCTGCTCTCTCCTTTTAGTCCATTTCTCTACACCCACTGCCTCCTCAAGCAGCATCTGGGAGTGCCACTTGACAGGCTTGCCAAAAGGAACACGCACAGAACAGAAACAAAGAAGCAGAGGAGAGAAGGATGTCGGGGGCATGGTTGAGTGACATCTTAAGTGACTAAGGTCCAGATAGGTATCTACCAGGCCCCTTTATCTGCTAATCTCCTAGGTACATGGTTTACTTATAAATGAGATAGAGGGTAAGAATTGTTAACTGCTGTGGTAAGAGTGAAGAATTTGCCCTGGGATTTCTTCACTTACATTAAAAAGGGAAAAGATAAAGCATGATACAGTAATTGAGCCTGTCATCAGGTCAGAGGAGCAGTCACGGTAAGATATTAAAAACATCTACTCTTCCCAAAATCTAGCAAAGCAAGAAGGAAAAAGAATAATGTCTCCCTGCCTTTGTGCATATAGTTTTAGTTATTTTGTAAAACTGGGCTCAAAGAGAAGGAAACCAAAGAAAAATTATCTTTCTGAAAACTCTTATTTAAAAAAATAACACCTCAAGGCACAATCTATCATTTAACTATTTTTTTCTAGTTGATTGTTTCTCTAAAGTTTCTGTGTCCTGTAGCCTTTGAATCTATGTTCAAAATTAACAAAGAAAAACTTTAAATCATATCTCTTGGCACACCTCTCAGATGAGTCCCCTGTCTTGCTGTGCTTACTTGGGTGCTACAAAGTTGCCTGTCTCTCCCTAGAAGCATGGAAGGGTGAAAATGAAGCTATGGATACTTACTACCCTATGTCTGATAGATCAGAGCAACTGTCAGGAGCTTATGCAGATAAAGAGATGGTTCGGTGGTTAAGAACATCTGCTGTTCTTTCAGAGGACCTGAGTATAGTTCCCAGTACACACATCAGGAGGCTCACAACCTGTAACTCCAGCTCTAAAGGACCTGACACCCTCTTCTGGCCTCCACAGGCACTGAATTCACATGGCATACAGACACAAACACATACACATACACAAAAATACAAAATAAAAAATGTTTAAAGAGAGATTTATGGGGCTGGAGAGGTGGCTCAGTGGTTAAGAACACTGGTTGTTCTTGCAGAAGGCCTGGGCTTGAATCCCAGCACCCACATGGCAACTAACAACTGTCTAACTCCAGTTTCAAGGGATCCGACAGCCTCTTCTGTCCTCCGCGGGCATTGCACAACAGGAGTGCACTTACCTACATGCAGGCAATACACGCACACATATAAAATAAAATAATAGATAAAACTTTTTTAAAAAAAGAGATTTATACTCATCACAAAAAGCTCACCAGAAAGGAGGAGGAGGAGGACTGCACGCTTCACATCTCTAGTCTTCAGAGTTAAATAAATTGACGAGATAGAAATCTACATTTTTCCATTAGAAAAAAAAAAAAAAAAACATACTGAGTCATTCATTAAGGAAAAGCCATTCTATTTCTCCAAGAATGACAGTGTTCTCTGACAAGCCAAACTCCTTGTACCTCAACACATCTTGCAACTCCATTGCTGGGACTGCCATAAGTTCAGCATTTCTTAGGGGAAAATCTTTTACTTAGTAAATAAGCTATAAACACAGTAAACTCCTCTTAAAGTTCCTCTAGCAGTATGGAGAGATGCTAAAAATCATTAGAGGAACAATTTTCCACTTGTGAGCACAAACCAGTGATACTGTGTGAGGAAAATACAGAAGTACGTTTTAAAAATTCTGGTTAAACATGCACTGGCTCTGTCTCTTTAAATGTCAAAAAGTTGTCACCTCCTTTTTGTGTTTCCTATGTATATATGCTCTAGACTGTTCCAAGCTTAAAGTGACTAGAGAGGCGATTGCAGTGAGTACTTTCATCATAACCAGCTTGTGGGGGCTTGAACAGTGGAGTATTAGCTATCGTTTCCCACTTCTCCTTGCATTTCTCCTTCCCTTGGGAACATTACAGGCATCTGCTATGATTTATGAGATTGTTCTACCTGCCTCCGGGTGCCCAAAGTTTTACTAATGGAATTCAAAAGCCATTGTGGATTGCATAGTGGCAGGCAAAGTTTACATCTTCTTTTTACCACTCAATTCTAACCAATCGTGAATTCTTTTAACTTTTCCTGCCTTTAAAATATGAATTATTGGGGCTCGAGAGAGATAGCTCAGCAGTTAAGAGCACTGGCTGATCTTGCAGAGGTTGTTCTATCAGAGGACTAGGGCTCAGTTCCCAGTACCCACATGGCTGCTAACAACCATCTGTAACTCCAGTTCCAGGAGAATCCAATACCCTCTTCTAATCTCTGTAGGTATTACACGACATGGGTGCACTTACACACATGCAGGCAATATACTCATACATATAAAATAAAAATAATAATAAATTAAATATTCATTATTATGTAGTTCATAATGATGACTAACGGATGTAGAAGCCTAACTGGTTACTCTTCCTTGACAGTTTTGTATTATGAATTGAACATGAAAGACCTTGATCATATGTGTTTAGTCATAAAGACACAAATGCTTTTGAGTCTTGCATGGTCTATACATGCATAGTACTTATGTGCCCAGGTCAGCTCTTTTAAGAGAGCACCAGATAAATAATTATCATTTGCTCTTATGTCAGAAGTGGATGATTTGCCTTTCATATGTCTTTGGAAATAGCCCAGGTGGTTGGATACCAAGACCAGCCTAGAATCACTGCATTTTGTATATTGTATCTATACTGTACCTACAGCTCCTTACTGCAGAGCCTGGGAAAGATCCAACAAGCTATCAATCGGTGAATCTCTCTCTTCTTACTGTAACTACTATTATGTATTCCAGTGCCTTCAACATTTTGAGTTTTTTTTTTTCTTTTTTTTTTTTAGTGCAGATTCTCATTTGAAATCTCATCCTAATTTCCCAAACTATCTTGTTTAAGTGAGGGGAAATTTATTTAATACCTGCTCCTGATACCTTCCTTAAACCAGTAAGGCTCAGAAATTGAAATATATTTTTAAGTCAAAGAAAGCTTAATAAATATTCCTTCAG
Organism: Nannospalax galili; assembly: GCF_000622305.1. Lineage (NCBI taxonomy): Eukaryota > Metazoa > Chordata > Mammalia > Rodentia > Spalacidae > Nannospalax > Nannospalax galili. Next base: position 8,002,099 of record NW_008335967.1, on the reverse strand, counting down.
ATTGCTGATGATCCTGTGACATACTAACAGTGGGCATGAAAACTCACAATTCTGCCATGACTGACATGTTTCCTCTAAAGAAAGCCTAAGGCCAGGAGTGTGACAAACAAGTAGCATTATCCTTGAAAAGGCAAAATGTTTTTTATTGTTTTAGTTTATTCTAGAAATAAATGAAATGCTATTCAGGAGAATTTCCAGCTTTTTAAAGATCTAGTTCTGGTTTTTCAAGCTGACTTTAGACAGGTACCCCATCCTCTAATTTATTTTCAAGACACTAATAAAATCAATAGTTAGTTAGTGGCTTCCACATTCCAAATTATCTGGGAGATGAGCTCTTCTGAGACCTACATAGATTTCTGCCTGTAAGTTATGGAAAAACTAACAGAGCATGCCAAAAAATAAATAGTCCACTTAAACCCCACTAGAGAAAAGTTTGAGGCTTATATTTTCCAATTTTTGCAGTTTTAAAAAATACAACTTCTCAAGGCTGGAGAGGTGGCTCAGCAGTTGAGAGCACTGGCTCCTCTTGCAGAGGACCTGAGTTCGATTCCCAGCACTCACATGACAACTAACAACCATCCATAACACCAGTTCCAGGAGATCCAATTCCCTCTTCTGACCTCTGTGGGCATTGCATGACATGGGGGCACTCACACATGTAGGCAATATACTCATACACATAAAAATAAAATAATAAATAAAATATATTTAAAAGATACAACTTATCTTAGACAAAACCTATTATGCACTACACATGTATACACACACGCACGCACACAGAAACACATACACACAGAAACATACACACACACACCAATACAGAGTGCATCAAATTGTAAACAGACAGTTGTAACTCACTAGTATTGCTTTTACTATGTGCTTCCAGGTTTTACCATTTGCTCTCTCCCTCTCTCTCTGTGTCTCATTCACTTATTTCTTAGGTAATCAGAGCAAACATTCTCAAAGTCATAGCCAAGCTTCTTAAAGGCAGGGCTGGAGAAATGACTCAGCAGTTCAGAGCACTGATTGCTCTTGCAGAGGATCCAGGTTTGATTCCCAGCACTCACACGGCAGTTAATAACTGTCCATAACTCCAGTTCCAGGGGATCCAATGCCCTCTTCTGACCTCCATGGGCATTGCACAACATGGGTGCACTTACATGTATGCAGGCAATACACTCATACATAGAAAATAAAATAAAAATAATAAAACATAAAATATTTAAAAACATTACAAAGGCTCTCAGGAAAATTAGAAATTATAGAACCATCCATTTTTTTTTTCCACTCAGAAAATCTACTTGTGTTTTTCTACCCATGGGCAATACCCCAGCAATGCCATGGCTGTTCACTGTTATCCCTAAGAATACATACTTCAGGAATACGTAATTCTTTGCCACCATATTTTTATACCCTCTGTGCTCTTCATTGACTAACAGCACTCTCATTAATCACATCTACAAAATTAATTTCTCATCAGTGTATTCCATTCCTCAGGAGGTGGGGAAGAGGCACTATTCATTACTCAATGGGATTTCCTTTATGCCAGGTCCAGATTATAAGGAATTGGATGTTCACCTTCGGAGAATGGAGTCTGGATTTGGCTTCAGAATCCTTGGGGGAGATGAACCTGGACAGCCTGTAAGTTGAATCCACTTTATTTTCACACTAGGCTCAGTTGTGTGTATAGATACCAGGAGAAACATCATTCAATGTGGTATCTAAAAGGAAATATTTTAGAACTCAAATAAAAAAGATTGAGGTTTGTTTCCTCCTTTCTATTTCCTTTAAAATGGCTCACAAAATACAAGTGTCTCTATGGCCATTATCTCATCATAAGTCACATTAGGAGAGGGACATTACTCTTTCTAAGAGTGGACTAGATTCTTCTTGACTATTTCAATTGCTTAATGGTCCTGGAACATGGGAGTCTCTAAGTGGTAGCTCATGGACAATCACAGTATCACAGAAGACACGTGGAAAGATAGAGATGGCTTGAAACCACCGAATTATATATGTTTGCAACCAAAACAATTATGGAGAGAGAACATAGGAATAAAGAGAAGTAAAATCAGTTCAGTCCTGCAAAATTTCAGCCAGACTGAACTAAGGCATTTCAAAAAGAAGCTGCTCATGAGGTCAGCTTCTGTTGGAAGAATCCTAGACATTTGGGGAGGGCTCTGTAGTAATCTTTATATTAAGATATTCCTGTGGCCATATATGTGTGCGTGCGTGTGTGTGTGTATATATATATTCAGAATGAAAGCACAAATTAGCAATACTCATTGATACAGAAAATATAGCAAAACAAGATTTATGAGCACTTATTAAAATATCACCTATGAAATACTCATAGTAAAGATGTATTTAAATGATATTCAAAGAAACTAAGGCCCACGGAAGTTTTGGATAAAGAAAGAACCTGATGTACTTCATCCTAACCCATACAAGAGACTAAACTGTAAAGCTCAGTTTCTTCATCTACAAGGTGGGAGGAGCAAAAATACTTTCTCACAGAATGGTTTTAAGAAGATGACACATGTTAAATCACTTGGTGTTGTGCCTGGATCATAACAAGCTCTAAATAAATATTATCATCAACTTTGTTATCATGTTAGTGAATTTTTTCCCAAAATAAACATAAAAATGATAGGCAGAAATTTCTAAGTGAAAACAATTATTCTAACAAATGAAAATAACCCATAATAATTAAAACTGTTCCCAAATGAAGCAGATCACTTTTGTAAAGAATGAGCTACTTTGCACAGGAGGTGTTCAAGCCTGCCCAAAACCCTGGAGAGATTTCCTCTACCCCCAAAGAGGAGCTTGACTAGTTACTCTTTGGGGTCTCTTTCTGAAGAAAACTCCAGAAAAAAAGTTTCTTAATTCTCAGGAAAAAAATTGGGCACCAATCACCCAGCATCCCCTTAACCTGCCCCCCACCCCCACATGCCAAGGAAGAATTGAAAGTGCTTTGGTCAGGGATTGACCTGATTTCTTCCTGGAGGTTTTGGAAGGAGAATGTCGAGATACTAGTATAAGACTCAAGGAACTTCAGACTTACATTTACTGAGGGACTTAGTAAAGGACTGCATGTTCATTTGCTCCCCTTCACAGCTTCATTCCTCTTTCCCTCTATCACTGGTTCTGACTTAATCAGGAATCTTCAGTCACCTGGTATCGTCGTTTGGCTTATGCTGCTGTGATAAACACCATGAACAAAACCCACGTGGGGAAGAAAGGGTTTGGAACTGAAGAGAATACTTGTCCTCAGTACTAAACTGTATGGATCAGAACAAGTGGCCATCTGGAGTTTATGCTCTCTGAGGCCTGTAGGGATGAGAGAGGCCTAGCTGTAGAAGCAGACATGCAGTGGTGGCAGGCCTGTGACATGCTTCCACTCCCTCTGTAGCCTGAAACTGTTGAGCACTAACTCATTTCAATTTTGTGTTGTGTTCTCTTCTGTTCTGTTTTTAGATAAGGTCTCACTTTGTAGCTCTGGCTGGCTTGAAATTCACTATGTAAACCACACTGGCCTCAAACTCACAGAGATCCTCCTGCCTCTACCTCCTAAGCCTTTTTTTTTTTTAAAAAAAAAAAAAATTGTGATTTCCATTTTTCTCTTGAAAAACAGATCTAATGACATTTCCATGATGACAACCATCTGGAGCTCAGCAGTGTCACTTTTAAACCCAGCATGACCACAGTTCCCCAAACCGCCTTAACACCTCTGTTCCTCATTTCCACAACTATCTTTTCAACTCCCATCCCAAAGAAATTAGGAGGATGAGCATTTCATTGCAAAGGGGTCTCCAACCAGAACCAGATCATGGACCTTACGGGCTCTAAGCTCTGACAATATTATTTTAATTCTACAGAGCCTACAGGTCCTTTCTCCCATGTATAAGGACAAATAGATTATAACTATAAAAGAACGCAGGACAAAGCAACAAGTTCCAATTCTTCCCATGATATGGATGTTTATATAGTCTTCAAATTGTTAAACACTTATTCTGTTGGACCCTAGGCTTATGATGGTTTCTAGGAGATAACACCAGCACCCCATTTAGTAAATATTGCCTTCAACTGTCCCTTTCTCTGGAGGTAGAAGGGCTTGCCTGGTTAAGTCATGGGATGTCTGTAGACTTGGCTAGCTCAAGAAAGGAGAAGTCCTCCTAGACCTTGCCTGGCACTAAAGCAATAAAATTGTTACCAGAATGGAACCATATTGCTCTAAATGACACTCAGTTGTACACATGCAGGCAGACTCTGCTCAGCATCAGGACATCTTTCTGCCTGGTTTGTACACAGGTTCCTCGATTCCCAGCCTTTCTGAACACTGTCTTTGCATCCCTAAGTCCTTCCTACCCTTCAGCAGGTAGGCATCATGTATTTATCATAAGCCTCAGATTATATGGATTGCTGGTTATCTTTATTGTGCTTATCGAGATTTATTCCTGTTTATTCTTTCATTTAAATGATTAAGACATACTCCTGCTACAATTTACAGTTTTGGCACTTCAGCAATAAAGTAGAAGCCTAACTCTTCCTAATGCAAGAGAAGGTAAAAAATGATCCTTGAAACTAGAATATTGCACCCTGTCAGAAACAGTGAGTCTGCTGAAGGGTAGCTCTCCTACTCCAAAAAAAAAAAAAAAAAAAAAAAAAAAAAAAAAATCTTCCGTCAGTCTTTCCTTTCTGGTTTTCTAAACCCAGAGATAACATCTAAACCCAATGCATTGCCTCATTTAATTGCTGGTATGCTGCAGAAGATGAAGCAGGTAAGGTGATGTGGTCTTCAACAACCACAGATCTCTGGGGTCACATCAAACAGGTTTCTGCCTCCATACATATGAAGTGGTATGGACACCCTGGGGCTCACGCTGAGCATGACAACTAGGCTTTCTGCAAACAATGAACAGCAGGCCTCCCGCTCAAGCAAAGCATAGGGGCATTTTTCCTACAAAAGGAAATACTTTTCACAGTTAAATAACAATAGAAGTAGAGAGAAATGAAAAATTGCCAGAAAGGAACAAAAATAAGATTTCCGACTCTGAGCTGAAAAGAGATAAAAAGGCATCAAGATTGAAAGATCTAGAAAACACCACAGTGTATAAAAGACTGCATAAAGAACAACCTCCCCCGCTGAAAAAGATAGAAGGACAGACTTTTTCTTTGGCAGTGAAGTCATGCAAATTCCTGGAACTGGCTAGTATGGAAAGGACCTAAAGTGTTTGCCGTGGTGGCAAGTTGTCCCAGACTTTTCATTATAACTAAACAAGTCTGCCGTTGTTGCACTAACTTTGGTTGGTCAAGCTGGAAGGAATTAAAGGAATGAAAATACCTGGAGAGGTGGTTTGGGTTTTGTTTCTTGTTTGTTTTTTTCATTTTGACATTATCTTTCACCTCGTTTACTAGTGCATCAGCCACTTGAATATGAATTGCTCTTTTACATCAAATGCTATTTTGTTCTGTGCCCTCAAAGCCTGAGATAAAGTGGAGTTGTAGAATTGTAAAGTTGTTGTTGTTTTAAGAGAAAGTAATTGAAAAGCTGCAGAGCATGGGCCTTTATGGAGATGCAGCCTATCTGTTTTGCCACTGAGTTTTTCCTTCAGGGCTAGCACAATAGGGATGAGATGAGGGTTCTAAGAGTATAGAGAAGAGAAATCTGAAAAGTGGGACTGAGGCCGATCTGGTCCATTGAGACCAGAGGGAAGCTATGAAATGGGCAAGGCTGCGTTAGCTGGGCAGACTCCCTGACAAGTACGACCATGGGTCAGCCAGAGCAAAACGAAGATGAGACTTGAAACATAAGGGAACCCAGGCCAACAACTTTCCATAGGCCTGGAAGGCAACCAGTGTGATGGGCCAGGGACTTTCAGTCACAATCCTAGAGAAAACCTCTCAGTAGATTTGGAATGTGACCAGTAAAATCATAGATCCTGTGACCATTGGCCCGAATGGGAATGCTCAGAGGCTGGCCATTAAAAGCATGATTCAGGGGCTGGAGAGATGGCTCAGCAGTTAAGAGCACTGACTGCTCTTGCAGAGGACCTGGGTTCGATTCCCAGCACCCACATGGCAGCTATGAACCGTCCTTAACTCCAGTTCCAGGGGAATACAAAGCTCTCTTCTGACCTCTGAGGCATTGCATGACATGGGTGCACTCACATACATGCAGACAATACACTCATACACATAAAATAAAAATAATAAAATATTTTTTTAAAAAAAGCATGATTCATCCAGCAACTCTTAGGCTTATTTGGTATGCAAAATCTCATACTGCCCCTCTGGCCTGTAGACTCCCAAGGGTAGATCTAGACACGTTTAAACAAGCTCACAGGTAATATCCATGCACTCTAAAGTTTGGGAACTATTACCTGATCAAGTTAGAACTACTCAGATGTCCTGAGACACATTCTCAGGAGCTTAAGCCAGTCTGTAATACATACATGGGGAAGCCAACCTGAGTTACAATGCAAGTGGGAGTTATAAATTATCTAGTCTCTACAGTTAACATAGAAAATAGGAAATAATAAAATGTGTCAAGTATGCAAATCATATTTGAAGGTTTTTTAAGTGGGTTTTTCCTGAATAGAGAGAGACACATAAAATTATCTCTGTGTCACTAATGAAATATAATGCACAAAAGGGTTAGAGACATGGCTCAGCAAGTAGGAGCACTGACTGCTCTTGCAGAGAACCCAGGTTTGATTCCCAGCATCCACATGGTAGCTAACAACTGTCTGTAACTCAAGGGGAGTCCAATGCCCTCTTCTGATTTCCATGGGCACTGCATGGATGTCATGGGTGCACTTACACACATGCAGGCAATACACTGATACACATAAAATAAATAAACAAATAAAACTTTAAAAAAGAAATATAATACACAAAGGTACAAAACTGCCAAGGCTAAGGAGCAATGGCAGCAAGAGAGCTGGAAGCAGTGACAGTGTGAGTGGCCAGCCTCTGCCCAGCAAAGGCAGCAGCTGCTGATGGATGGAGCAACGTATCTAATGGAGGAACACCTCCTGTGCCACACACAGCACAGGTCAAGGCTGCTTAACAGCCATAGCAACCTTTTTAAAAACAAGGTAGAGAGTAGATTATCAAATATAATTAGATAATATCTATACATAAATTAATTATATAATACTGTGTAATAGATGTTGACATTATATTGAATTTATTTATAATACTTCAAAGTATCAATTAAATGTTCTGTGTAGAAAAAGCATAGGAGTTGAAAGAACAAAGTAAACGAAGATTTGAAAGATGAAAGCTTCACGTTTATTTAGAAACTGTGTTCAGTGAGCTTCAGTGTACTCAAATGCCAGCTTCTTAATGATGCCTACTCTAGCCAACTCTAACATTGCCTTGACCACATGGTTCACACACACACACACACACACACACACACACACACACACACACACACCCTGCTCCGTTTTTTCCCATTTTACATAAATATAGGTTGCATGTGTATCGCATCTTTTATGCACCATGAGAATGGTAGTTCTCTGAGGCTTCCTAGCATCTATAAAGTATCCTTGGACTCATCGAATATTTATTGAAATGACTTAATGAAGAAAGTACCATCTATCGCAAAATATGATAGGAAAGCAGATGTTTTACTGGACTCTTTTAATGAATAACATTTAACCACTAATATAATGTGGCTTCAAGAATACCTGTATATCCTTGTAGTTTTCCCCATAGCGAAAAAGGAACAGGATTTTTCAGTGTGCAACTTTATCTTTACTATGCTTACATAAGGCCCAGTGGTAGGCATGGCTCTCACAGATGTAATCCCTTGTATTAGTTACTTTTCGGTTGCTATGATAAAATAACATGACCAAAAGCAATATAAGGAAGGAAGTTTATTTTAGCTTCTGTTTCCAGAGGGCCAGAGTCCATCATGGTGTGGAGGCATGCTGAGAGATCACATCTCAACTGCACATGGGAAGCAGAGAGCAAAATGCAAGTGAGGCAAGACTAGAAACTCTCAAAACCCCCAGTGATGTACTTCCTCCAGCAAGGCTGCACCACTTCCACCAACAGCCCAAACCTATGGGGGACAGTTCTCATTCAACTACCATATCCCTGTATTTTATTTCAGTTTCATCAGTTAGAAGCAGGACTCTGCCTTAAGCTTGGTAACTAACCAGCCAAGAAGTTCATAAACTATTTTTCTCTATAACTGGCTATAAATGTCCCTCCCTGCTTCCTGTATACAGGTAATTTAAAGGTTGGAGCATTTTCTTTGAGTTAATCCTACTAAATGCAGCTTTCCATGGAGCAATGGAGAAACATAAACACTCATTTTAACTGGCTTTTGCACAAAGAACTTAAAAACTCTTTGAAGCACTCCATAGTGGGTTGAGCCTTTTGAAGAACAGACTGGAACATCTTTAGAAAGAAATTCATAAATTCAGGTTGGCATGACAATAAGGGAAGATAGAGATTGTCAGAAGTATACCCAACTTCTAGACTATGGCAAACAGGTACAGGGAGTTGAAGGGAAAGAGCTAGACTGTACAGTTAATGCAAGGCAGGAGGTGCAAAGCCTTCCTTATGATAGCAGTAATGAATGGCTTATCCAAACACGGGTGTTCATCAGAAGCGGTGCTATTCCTCACACCCTCAGGGATAGAAGGAAGCAGAAGGACTATAGGGAATTTTCATTCCTCTGGAGAAAGGTAGCTATGCAATGTGCCAGCTGTGGGAAATCCTTCAAGCTGTAATGTTTCCTGTACCTGAGAAGTCCTAGGCATTCAGATCCAGTTGTCATGTTGACAGGCCACATGAACAACATGACCAAGTTCAAGGAAGTGCATTCTGATACCAAGCCTGAAGACTTGCACATCAGGCTGGAGCCAGTCTACAAACTAGCTGGAATCCACAGATCTGAGACTTGAAAGAAATTACTGTGCCTGGAAGAAATCAATTTGTGAGCAAAGGATCACTTTATAGCTTTATAAGGATTTAAAACCTGGAGTGATGCCTCTAATATTGTCAGACTGATGGAAAGCACTGCCTTCAAGAACCATGTGGCTCAGCCACTGACAAAAGAAAAAGGAAACCTGTTGTGCATGACTTGGAAAAATTGTTTCTAGGTTAAACAGCAGAACTAAAAATATTTAGTACTGTTTTCTTTCCTCTGAGAAAGAAAAAGGCCTTGCTTATAGACACTAAATTGAGTGTTCCCGTATACATTGCTCTTCATCCACATACTAGTTTGGAGTATTTTAACAATTCCTCAGTTCCTAGATGTGCGGCCTCCTCCTTTCCTGGCATGGTAGCCATCTGCATGCCACAGAAGCATTTCAGGGGGGAAAAAGAACTGAGGATACTCTTTGCACAGAGGACAGTGCTCCAAGGAAATCCTGACCGGGAGAGCACGGATCTGTAGACCGGCCAGCTGAGAACACTTGAGTAAGCCGATTGGCCAGAAAAACCAACCATGGCTTTTGTTTTGTTTTCTCTTTACCCTCTAGCATCTCAAAGCAAACAACTAAGAAAAGAACTTTGAACCTTTGTCAGCGTTTAATAATGGGCGGCAAATGGTTTCCCCATGATAATGATATATTTTGAGCATGCTCTTATGTGCCATGCAAAAAGCTAAAACTCTCCACCAGCAGATTCTCTTTCAATTCTCCCAGCAACCCTATGAACTAGGTTCTAGCATTATCCCATTTTGCAGGTGAGGAAAATAAGGCTCACAGAGCTTACCAAGCCTTATTCAGACCTACAGAGTTAAGAACTGGAGCCAATACTCAATCTCCACATTATTTCCTTGCAGAGGGGTAGCCTCTGGGGTAGCCAATTAGCATCAGCTTATTTTGAGTTCGTATTCTCCTTACGGATGATAACTCAGCCAAGAACCAAGTGTCCCCTAGACTTTATGGCAACCAGTAGTAAGTCCGAGACATTTATTTTTCCGGAAGTGATAAGCAGTGGGACAGAGTTCTTGGAGGGGCAATCGTCCAGTCTCTCACTGTCCATTTTTCAAGCGCATGCCCCTCATAAACTTATGTGATTGCCCTCTCCTCCTCTCTGCTTCTCTAGATTTTGATTGGAGCCGTCATTGCCATGGGCTCAGCGGACAGAGACGGCCGCCTCCACCCTGGGGATGAGCTGGTCTACGTGGATGGGATTCCAGTGGCGGGCAAGACCCACCGCTACGTCATCGACCTCATGCACCACGCAGCCCGCAATGGGCAGGTTAACCTCACTGTGAGAAGAAAGGTGCTATGTGGAGGTACGTACCATGGCAGGCAGCAGGAATTTGGAGAAAGGTGGTGAGATGCTGTGGCAAGACACAGTCTAGACACAAACTTTAAATCAGTTTCTGTGATATATAGTCAAAGAAGCAACCTAGATATTCTAAAAGTAGCTGTGATTTTGAAAGTGCAGGCTTTCACACCACTAGTACAAAAAAAAAAAAAAATCCAGTCTTTGAGTCCTACATTTTAAATGAAGTCATTAAAATTTTCTACCAAAGCTTGGGGCTGATTTAAGATATGTATACTTTCTGCTCTTTGGTAGATGCTAGTTATAAGAAAAACATTATAATAATGGAAAATATGCCTTTTGAGAAGGTTTCTCATTGTGTTTACAAACAAAGAACTACAGCATTTTTATGCCATAATAAGGAAAGCAGGATGGAAAATTAGCTTTCACTGTAGAGCCTGATAAAAGGTAACAATAAAACTGTTACCCTATATAGGGAAATACAGCTCTCACTCTGAGAAAACATAATTCATATAGCTCTAAACTTATGAAACAGATAAATTAGAACTAATTATTCCCTTTATAGCTATTTTCTTGGCTTCATAAAAGAATCCACTAAAGACATATTTTTTAAAAGTCAGCCCATATATTCATATGATCTAATTTACTTCTCTTCACTATCTCAAGTCCCAAAAGAGATTTATTTTTCCAGAGGATATATCTATTACAAATGCCATACTGGTTTTATAATCTGAACATTGAATAATGTTGGCATTATAGATTTTTCCTAAACTCTGATTTTGCTTTGTCTTATGAATCGCAATAGCAAAAACCACAGCAGCCCACCAGCCTGTCTCCTCAGCACCTTGACCACCCTCCTACACACTCACTTCTAGTTAGGAGGGACCTTAACATGAGCTACTTCTCATTACAGATTAGCAAACTGAGGCTCAGAGGATAAAAGCTTGCTCAGCAGGCCCCAGTGGGCTAGTGATGATGCCAAGTTGGACTCTTATCTCTGAGGCCGACGTTTATTTTTCATGCTATTTTCAACCCCCAACTCCATTTTAACACACTATCCCCACCCCCAGTGACTTCAAAGACCAATCATTGGCGAGTGTCACTCCCTAATGTAAGGATTTTTCCATATGTGCTATTACATATAACATTGGAATTTTTTAAAAGGCCGTCTGCTAGTCACAGACTGTGAATAGGAAGCACAAGATTTATTACATGGACTAAATATCTTTTTTCTTTCTGAGTCCCTCAGAAACTAGACTTTGAGCAAGGGCAATCATTTAAAAGGGCAAATCAGACGAATCATCAGACTTCACAAGTAGACTGCTATATATCTTGCATTGGATGGAGGTTTTGCTATGAGGTACCGTTTGTCTTCAGAAATCTGTGACATATCACTTGACCTAAAGAAATAAAACACCTTGAATTATACCTTCTCCTTGAGCGAAATGCCAGGAGAGAGACAGTGTTTGCTTGGTTAACAGTTAACTGTCTCTCTCCCTACAGAGTGATTTTTAATATAAAGTTTGCTGGGCTATATGTACTGTAATCTATAAATTAAAAAGATACCTGATTTACAAGGAAATATACTACAAAGTGCAAATCCAGCGCACCAGCATAATTTCATGTTCCCCTTGCCACCAGCTGATTGTTGCAAATTAAATGTTGTTCTAATCAACCCAAGCTGTTGGAGTATGGGCCAAATGCTGCACAGAGGGAGGTACTCCTGCAATCTGCAGGTCATGTGACTCCCATAAAGCACTCTTTGCTGAAGTTCTTGCTAACTTTACTCTGCTAGATTTCTGAATGCATTTGAAGTACATTTAAATTTTGAAAATGTTCTGCTACAGATGACCCGCACTAGGAGAGATTCTGTGTTAATTCATCCTGGTCTTCCTTGAAAGCTTCATTGGTATTGAAAATGATTAAATTCAGGCCAGTGTACTCTGAAAATAGACAAGATTTACAAGGCATAGGAAAATGAACTTTTTCATAGCTGCCTTGTCTTCAAAGTGACAAAGGTCAACTCCAAATAGATATGACAGTGGAGATGCCATCTCAAAGAGTGTTATCCTTTTTATTATTGTGCTGTCATGAGCAAGGCAGTGGGAGGTGCAAGCCCAGCTTATGATGGGGTGGTCCAGAGCTGAAATGAGCAATCAGCTTAGCAGAAGCAAAGAAACAGGAGGAAGAACATTGTTGCTACATTATCACACAGAAGAGCAACCTAGTACACAAAGAGCTGGGGGTGGGGGCTGTAGGCTATAGGGGTCACACCCTTCAGTCTTTTCCTGGCCTTGGCTCATAAAGCACCCTGCTTCACATGGGAAAGTAGAGGGCACTGGTTTTCAAATTGATTCAACAGAAACAGAACACATATGTTATGAAAAACAGACAGGTTAATAACTCTGGGCAAAAATTAAACTAACAGAATAGCCTGCTCCAAATATTAAATTATAAAATATGTGTACACGCTAAGAACAGAAAGGCAAAATTTCCAATTACGTGATGGCAAGCTAGATCATCAAAAGCCAGAAACTGTTAAGTAAAAGAGCAAAAGAGTCAACAATACTTCCAGTTTTCTTTTCTAGGTAATCAAAGCACAGATCTGATACTTTGAACTAGTTTTGAGGAAACAGTGCCAATATTTGGTTGTTTTCTGCACCCTCTCTCCACCCAGGACATTAAGAGAGTGACTGTTATTCTGAAAGTATAAATATTTGTGTTTGGTGACTCAATTTTGAGATGTTCAACCTAATGACACATTATTTTGAAAGCACACTGTTTGTTTGAGTGCAAAAGGTCCCTGAGGAATTCCCTAACGTGTAAATCTAGGATTGATGTGAAAGAAAGTCTTAAGGCTTAATCAGAACTTGTTTGAGTCAGTCGCAACACTATCAGCATCTTTCTTCAATACTCAAGGGATATTCTAATTCTTGGCCCAGTGCTGAGGAAGGGAAGCTTTTCTAGGCAACAAGATGAGAAATTTAGCTGTATCTGGTGCCTGTGCAGTCCCTGTCCCGGCTCCTACCCTTTGTCATTCCAAGTGCATTCCCTTCCTTCCTGATTTGTCACTGATCTCTGTAAGTGGTCTGCTTTGATGAGTGCTTGCAGGTGGACCATCTCTTAAAATTTGAAGGGCCACACCCTAGGATATCCCCTGTCCCATGAAGTACTATGAGGGACCTGGTACACAGTCATGTAGACTCACCAGCCCAGGTGTCAAGCTCTATTCATACACATGTATCATGGCCCCAGTCATGCTTCAAAGCAAAATACACCCAGCTGGAATGCTGCCATCTTGCATGGTGTCCAGGTGCAGTCTGGAAAGAGGTATGGTTCATCTGGTTGACAGACTACTCGAGGGTCCTGCTACCTAGTATGCAGCTCTAGAAAGGAAATGAAGGCTCTTGGTTGAACAAGTCCCACTGGCCCTGTGGATTCCTCACTTAATGAGTGCTTACATAGATAAATGAATAAATCTGTTATTTGCAAGAGGCCTTGGGGAGTGGTCAGGGCCATGGTGATCCAGACAAAGGGCAGCTATTCCTGAGCTTCAGCTGGCAACTGCCAAATATTTCAAGAGAAATTAGAGATCTTCAATTCTATCAAATCTCCCTGTTGAAAACATTGGCGATTAATTAGTGTTAACAATTAACATGCAAAATATAGATAGCAATACACAAAGGAGAACCAGTCCCTGACCAGTAGCAAATGTGCTGGTCCAAGCCATCTCACCTGCAGGCACCATCAACCACTCAGGCACTCCCAAAGGAAGACCCTCTTCCAGTAAGTGCCTTGATGGTTTCTTGTATATGGCTTATAGGAACACAACTTTAACCTAGAAATTTAGCGTTTGACTTCAGTAAGTGCTAAGTGACTAAATTCTGAGTAGCCATGCATGTATGAGCCAAAATGAATCAGGGATCCTGGAAATTAGTATTTTTTTAATGTACACGATGTTGAGTCACTTTATGGCATTTTACTTTATTATTCCAAAGCAATCCTATTGATGTGTTATACCAAGTCGAGTTTTTGGAAAGAAAACATTCCCATTGAGATGGAGAGTCAGTTGAATAGGAAGAATTTGAGGCTAATGCCTCAAAGGCTATCATGCTACCATATTTCAATTGTCAGGGACCTAAAGCCCAGGAATAACTTGAAAGTCTTCTTAATTAACTTCCTAAGTTAAAATATTCTCATTTTATTAAAGACAATGAGCTTTTTCTCTAGGGCTTGAAAGAGGAGTCCAAATCCAACAGAAAAGTATTCTGCCGATGAGTTTGATTCTGTTACCCAGGGAGTACCCACAGTGACTAAGTGACTTTCTCTCTAGAGCCCATGGTCTAACCACTCCCAGCCTTTTACAGCAAAGACAGATAATTTTTCTTTGTTGCTGATTTACTGACAAACACAGCTCTCAACTCCCTTAAAATATGACAGCCAGAAAATGAGATCTCTCTTGTCATTGCCTATGACATTTAGTTACTGATTTGGTCCAATAACTCGGGAGATTTTCAATTTAATGCAGCGGCATAATAATTGTTTGTTTTTCTTCTCCCAGACTATCTCTAATCACTTTATTTTCAACTTGCACAAGGACTGATAGAGGACATGGGCTTCACCAAGACAATAACAGCTTGTCTTTGGAGCTTGTTTTCCACCAAGGCGGGTATATTTTATAGGCAGAAATGTTAAATTCTAGTTTGAAGGAAGGAAGAGCTTTGACATTGACATTTTGTTCTTTTATGACCTCAGTACATTTCTTACAAATGAAAAGTGGTTTTTGTATTAAAACCTAATTAGATCTTAAAGAGAAGCATCAAGTTTATCAAATCATGGTAGCAGTACCTTGGGTTTCATTTCTTCTATAATTACAAAACACTAAAAGGTAGTGTTCTAGTTATTCCCTAACTCACTTCCACCCCCCCAATGACCTTTTAAAATGATTTTTTCTGCATTTATTCATTTATTTGGTAATTTAATTTGCAATTATTTTCTTTAATTTTAAAGGAAGAGTTTATTTTGGTTCTTAGTTGTGGCCCAGTAGTCCTATTGCTTTGGGTCTACAGCAGTATATTGTGGAAGAAGCACATAGAAAAATGTCATACACATCACAGCTAGTGAACGAAAAAAAAAGGGGGGAAGAGAGAGGGCTGGGGTTCCATGTTCCTCTTTCAGGGAACACTCCCAGTGACTAAAAGGCCCACATCTTACTGTTTCTACTACCTCCCAATAGTATCACAGACTGGGGATAAGGCCATCAGTTGACATTTGAATTCCAAATAGACACCATAGCAAGGCAGGAGCTGCATCTTATGAAGTTAAGAGCCTTCCTTGGAACTTTTACCAATTAGTATTAACTTGCCATATGAGACACTTCCCAATGTTCTAAATAAGAGTCAATATCTGGAGCTGGAGAGATGGCTCAATGGTTGAACACTAGTTATTCTTGCAGAAGAACCGGGTTTGAATCCCAGCACCCACATGGCAGCTAACAACTGTCCATAACTCCAGCCCCAGGGGATCCAACAGCCTCTTCTGACCTCAGTGGGCATTGCACAACACGGGTGCACTTACCTACATGCAGGCAATACACACATACACATAAAATAAAAATAATAAATAAAAAATTTTAAAAGAGTCAATATCTAGACAGTCTCCAGATATTGACTGTCCTCATTTTCTATCTTATTATTCCTCTGTTGTATAAACATCTTTTAATGCCTAATTAAATTTTAAGATGAAATGAAACAGTCTTGTTTCTAACCACAGTATTCTAGGAGCCTGCTTCCATTATTTCAGTCATAACACCTAAGTATTAAGTTAAAATGACAAAATCCTTTCTAGATGAAAGACCAACTTGCATTTCAAAAACCGGCTTCTCTTGGCTCCCAAATTCCAGTCAGACTGCCACATAAATATGCTTGCTTCCTTGTGGTTTTGACTTGGTTGACCTTATTAACAATAGAGTTGATTTTGTAATATGGAATGTGAGCAAGACCTCAAACACCTCTATTGAGATTCAAAATTCATAATTCCTCAGCCTGATATTATTAGATTTGATTTTACAAACGAGCAAACTATTTTTTCAATGACAATCCCAGTTTATTTGTTTATTCTTCAAACTACTTTATTAAGATATTGCTGGCATACAAAATGATAAGCAGACAATGTGTAAGAAGTGTATTCCCACCTTCACGGAGTGAGTTAACACTTCTAGGGTAGTTGAATGTCATAAGACAGAACTGTGGCTCTTTAAAACAAATGATGGTAGCTCATATTATTTGGACATCCCCTGGGTTCAGGCTTAGCAGCATTTCTTACAGGCTCAGCAGCATTTCTGAAAGACCTTCAAATTTGATCTAGATTCAAATGCCTTTTCTTCCCTGGACCTACTGAGAAAAAATAATAATCCTCTGTGAGTGGGCACTGAAGAGGGGCACTTTTTATAAGTTTAAAAATATCTGTGTGTATGCCTGTTTGTGTGTGTGTGTGTGTGTGTGTGTGTGTGTGTGTGTGTGTAATACAGACACACAAGTACCATGGCATGCTTGAGGAGGTCAGAGGTCAGGGGACGGCCTCTGGCTTAGGTTCTTGCCTTCCACCTTGTTTGAGGCAGTGCCTTTTAGTTGTCACTCTTGTGTACTCCTGACTAGCTGCCCCTCAAGCTTCCAGGGATCTCCAGTCTCTTCCCCCGTCCCCACCTCCACATAAGATTACTGAGATTACAGAAGCACACTGCAGGGTCTGGCTTTATGTGGATTCTGGGGATTCAAACACAGCAAGTGCTTTAACCACTGAGCTCCCTCTCCAGCCCTGCTTTTATAAGTTCTTTCAATGAGTCATATGCACTGTACTGTTTTAGACTCTGCTTGCTTTGCTGTCATTTGTAGATGGTTATTATGTAACTAAGAAACTCAGTATGTAAAAGTAGATACTGTCACTGGAACCTGTGGTCATAACAAAAGATAGGCATAGACAAGTACCAGTTCAGAGGAGGCTGATGAGGGGCATTCTCTATGCTCTATACAAAGGCTAAAACCGGATGCCAACCTGGTAGACGCCATAGCTAGCCTGCATGTCTCAAGGAAAGAATAGCTAGTCACTCTTAGTGTCTACTTCTTAAGAAGCACTCATCCAAGACCTTTGCTAAATAATTGAGTTCCTGTGTACCATGATATGCATTTCAGGGGAGCCCTGCCCAGAGAATGGAAGGAGTCCAGGCTCTGTATCAACCCACCACAGCTCTCCACGCAGTGACTACGCAAACTACACCAACAGCAACCATGCTGCCCCCAGTAGCAATGCCTCACCCCCTGAAGGCTTCACCTCCCACAGCCTGCAGACAAGTGATGTGGTCATTCACCGCAAAGAAAACGAAGGCTTCGGCTTTGTCATCATCAGTTCCCTGAACAGGCCTGAGTCTGGAGCCACTATAAGTAAGTGGATGGTTTATCTACATTCTAATAAGGGGTTTTGTTTTTATTTGTTTTAAGGTAGAGATGATAACCAGACAAATAGATCGGAGAATGGATTGGACTTACTAAGTGGCCTAAAAAAGTTTCAGGTTATGGGCACAGAGAAACCTAAACCATTCTTAATGCTGACTAGGCAAATGTGGCCTACCTTGGGTTCAAGAAGGGTGCAAGGCTGCAACAAATGCTCCCCAACGCCACGGCACCAAAAAAAACGTTCATTTTATTTGTACATGGAGGAAAATAAAAGAGAGTGATGTGGTAATGTTGTTGTAAGAGGAGGCATGCTCCTTTTCATGGGCTGCTCAAGGAATGCTTCTCTTCTGATTGAGAGCTGTTCTGTAGAATAAACCAGAGGTGTAAAACCTGGGGGAAAATTGTCCAGCCAGCAGCCTTTGGATGAGAAGGAGCTCAGCATTCAAGAAATATGCAGATTGGGGCTGGAGAAATGGCTCAGCAGTTAAGAGCACTGACTGCTCTTGCAGAGGACCTGGATTTGATTGCCAGCACCCACATGGCAGCTAACAATCTAGTTCTAGAGGAATTCGATGCCCTCTTCTGACTTCCACAGGTGATGGGTCAGTGCTTAAGAGCACTGATTGCTCTTGCAGAAGACCCAGGTTCGATTCCCAGCACCCACATGGCAGCTACAAACCATCCTAACTCCAGTCCCAGGTGAATCTGGAGCCTTTTTCTGACCTCCGTGGCATTGCATGACACGGGTGCACTCACATACATGCAGACAATACACTCATACACATACAATAATAAATAAAATATTAATTATAAAAAAGAACTATGCAGAAGCCCATTGTGCTGTGTTACAGTGAGCAAGGGAGAGTGGCCAAGCCTGGGACATGGAAGTCAGCAGAAGCCAGGAGAAGCGGGCTTCACATACACTCTAGGAAATCTGTATTGTACCCTAAGTGCCAGGAAAGTATTGGAAGGTTTTAAGCAGTGGACTTGAAAGCTGACTTCTTTTTATAGATGCTTGTAGAAAATGAAATGGGAGTGGAAGGAAGCAAAACTGAAAATGTAAGACAGTCAGGAGGCCATTAAAACAGCCCCCTGTGCCAGGCATAGTGGCGCTCACCCTTAATCTCAGCACTCAGGAGGCAGAGGCAGGTAAATCTCTGTGAGATCCAGTCTGGTCTACATAGTGAGCTCCAGGTCAACTGGGGCTACTGTCTCAAAAAGACCAAAAAAGAAAAGGAAAAAAAACAGACCCCTGTGACAGAGAGGCTAGGCACCCCTGAGGTGGTAGTAATGGATAAGGGAGAAGTAGATGGCCTTCAGTTCTGCAGATCCTCCAATGTTAAAGTTCCACGAGTCTACACAACAGGCACCAGGCTGCATTCCTCCCTATCCTGCTGCTGTAGACTCCAGGCCTCCTCGGTTTTCTCTCTACAGCAGTGTCTCAGCACTTCCAGCCCACAGCAAACAAGCAGAGTACAAAATTAGGGACAGGAGAACTTGCCATTTTTCATGTTCAAGTGCTAGGGATATATTTCACTCAAATACAGAAGTATTCAAGTAATAATAATAGTTTACTCATGTTGACTTCGTAAAATTCTTATAAATTTTGATTTCCAGTACATGTGACGTGGGAAGGTATGTCAAGCAGTACTATAAAACTCAAATTATCAGGAATGAATAAGAGCTTCTATGATAAGATTAATTTTATCAAAACCCACCAGAACCACATGGACAGATCTGCCCTGTTTAGCATGAGCCTTAACAAATTCAAGAGCGAGAACTACAGAAGCATTAAACCTCAGCAAATATGTGCAAAAGCCAAATTGCATGCATCTGAAAACACAGTTTCATTTCTCTTTTTCTTCCCGATAAGCTGAAGGAATAAATCCAATCTTTAAGCATAGACTAAAAGTAGAATTCTGTCAGTACGATGGATTCACCAAGATTAAAAGGACACAAAACTGAGGATTTTCATGAATTATATAAACAGACTCCCAATAACTTACACTTTGGGGAAATGTTCACAGAGAGCTTTTGCAGCGATTCTAGTCATTCAAAATGTTTATTGGGGCAGAATACCTAGAGGACTGGAACAAAAATAAAAAGCATACTACCACCATAAAAATGTTACATATTTTCGGTCTCAGCTTTATTTAAAGCATGACAGGTTTCTTCCTAATTGTGTAAGGAAATGTATGCATGTGCTTTTTCTATTGCAAATAGAATCCATGCAAAGTAGGTTTGGGAAAACAACAGGTGCTAATGCTTGCAATTAATATGTGAGTTTTGCAGCCTACTGAGTGATATCACGTTGACTTCAAAAAGTAATTCTAACCACTTACAAAAGGGGATCATTTTGCATCACCCAGGAGTGTATGAATGTATCCTGCTAGTGAATGAGGCCTCTTGGCTGCTTCTTTTCACATCTTTATTTCATTTCAGTTTGAGGAGTTCGAAACACAGGTTGCCACATTTGCTCTGTGCCAAATGCAACTCTTACACTGATAACATGTGGCATTTATAGTATATAATTTACAGCCTGCACCTAAAGTTTCCTGGAGCTGATGCTCTTTCCTATTTAACCTCTATAATAATTTTGATCTCTAATTTCAGAAAAAAAAATGCTAAAAGCCTTTTGCTTGGGGAAGAGCAATCCTTGAGCCTCATATCCATAGCCATTGTGAAGATAGCAAAGGTGGTGGCTCTCAGTGTCTGGGACAAGGTCATGCTATCAGATGCTTCCAGGTCACAGTCACTCCTCATATCCTTCCCTTGTGGTGTTTTTCTCTTCATATCTTACCACAGCCCAAAGGTCATAAGCAATTCATTGTGTTATTTGTTTGATGTGGCTACTGAAGATTTTTCATTAGTGGACAGGGCCATTGTGCATTTGATAAGAGGATCATTAGATATAGGCAAGAGGATGGCAAGGGGTTAACCACTCAGGTGCTACGCCAGACTGCCTGGCTTGGAAAGCTGACTGTCACTTGGAAAGCTGACTCTGTCACTGACCTTGAGGAAGTTGCATGGCCTCTTTGGATCTCAGCTTCCTTAATCATAAAGCAACCTTCATTTTCATTCCTCTGTCATGGGATGCAGTAAAAGTTAAAGAAATTCATACACGGATATGTTGCAAACAGCCATGACTCCAAGTAAGCATGAAATATATTGTTGCTGCTGTGTGAACGACTGTTCTTGTTAGGAACCTCTTTTGGTACACCAGCTCACTCTTAGGCAACACAGAGTTCACACTGACTGTCAGCCAGCAGTTAGCAAAGCCACCCACTCTCCCAGGGGAGCTAAATCTAGGCAGTATCTTGAAGGGCAGCACCTCTTCCCCGTGTGTCAACATGAGAACATAGATTTTACAGCTACCTGCCCACCTGCAGCCTGTGTCTGCAGTCAGGCAGATAGAGCAGTGGTACCCCAGCCTATCCGGCTGAATCTTTGCAGGAAGCTTTAGGCTAGAATTCCAAGTTCTGCTTTCCAGAATCTACAAACCAGGAAACTGTCAGAGTGATGGAAATTATCAAACTTAAAGCCATACCTTTTTAAAATCTCCCTGCAAGCATTATGTCACCATTGAATATTATCAGTGTGGAGAGGAAAAATGAAGAACCCAAATTTAAGCTTCACTTCCCTGCGGATAGAGATCCCTTCCACAGCTTCTTCAGCCCAGACAACTTTGCCAGGGTCCAGAGATGTTCAATTAGTTAGGAAATGCTGGGGTAGGGTTTCTGGCTTATTGGTTGCCAGGCATTTAGTAGGGTTTCATATCAAAGCCTTAAATAGTCTTTTTAAAATATTAGTTCATCCAAAATTAATTAATTAATTAAATTTAATGTTAGTTTCCCAAAACATAAGGAAGGAACATTCTTTGTATTAATGAATGTGATGAATGAGCAAATTTCTTCCCTTCAAGGCTGGTGACCCAGAAGGCCACCCATCACTTAGAACTGAACAGATCTTAATGCTTGTTATCTCTAGTGCAGAAATATCCTTCTTGATTTAAAGTAAAATTAGACAGCAAACTGAGCATTTGTGTCCCATTATTGAAAAGTATTCGATATGTTTTCGGGTATCATAATTAGGTCCAATGGAAAACAATGTCAGTTCTAGACCTGAATTCAAGTTAAGGGTGAACTAAAATAGACAATTATATTTCAAATTCTTAAAAAGAATTATGAAGTTCTATGTACATACAAATGTGTCAGTTTTCTGTTATTATGACAAAGTACCTGAAAAAATCAACTTAAGAGGAAAGATTTGTCCTGGCTCCTAGTTTCAGAGTTTTTAGTCCACAGTCCTGGGCGCTATTGTTTTGGAGCGTCAGGTGAGGAGCAGCATCATGGCAGAGGTATGTGATGGAGAAAATCCGTTCACCTCACAGCAACTGGGACACAAAAGAAAGAAGTGGGGTGGGGGGTGCAGGCTCCCAAAATCCCCTTTTGGGTACATCCCCAGTGACCAACTTCCTTCTAGTGAGCCCAAGTGGCTATGTACAGCGGGTTGATGGGCTTGCCTTGACCATCCCTGAAGCAAGGCCTCTGAGTCTTGCTATCCAGGTTTTATTGCCTACTTTGAACTGTCCTTACAGGTTCTTCCTACTTCCCCATCAAACCTGCTGTCCCATCAGAGGTTTCTAAGAAGGGCTTCAGTCCAAGAGATGAAATGAAAGTGACCCTTAATCTATCCCTTTTCTTCAATTTGTCAGGAAAGCTATATTGGAATTTACTGGGCAGGCATACATAAAAAGTTTGGACTTTGGTAGTGGAGATTGTTGACTGAATTTAAAAATTTAGATATAGACCCAATAGCAAGCTATGATGTCAGCCCATTCAGGACATAAACAAGAGAGAGCAATCATTTCCATCCTTTTCTCTTTGCGTTTTTCTCCTGGTGCTAACTTGGTTTTCTGTCTTTATCCTTAAGTGTATCTGTGGCCAGCAAGCTGGTGACTCCTCAGCAGTCTCTCAGCTGTTTACTGATATTTCCACTTATGCACTTTTTCTGGCATGGGCCAGAGTTTGGACCTGTTCATTGGTGACTTTTCCCTAAGACCCACTGCAATATGGGAAAGCATCCCTTGTTTGGTAAAATGCCCTGGTGCCCTGCTCAAAGCGTCCTTGATTATCCATAGGTATGGAGTTGAAAAGTGATTCTAGAAATTCCAAAACTTAACTACAGATCTTTTGTGATATTTTAAAGCATGATCCTTTGAAAGGAGAAAATCAAAGTGAACTCTAGTGAAGAAGGCTGGACTTTTTCCACAGACCCAGCCACTAAGCACTCAGTTAAACTTAGGAGAGGCACAACGTATTACGAAAATTTGATGTCTCTATGCTCTTACCCTGAAACAAGGATATTTATTTAACTGAATGAAAAGAGTGGCAGACAACAAGGCCTCCAGCTTCTCCACTAGCTGCTGTGCCCTTGTTTGTCCTGTGTTCTAGCCTCTTCCAGTTCTAACCTATAGTTTGCCACCAGTCATCATAGAACATAAGGTACTTTGTTAGTTTTATCCGTGTGTAAAGTCTTGTGAAACTTTGAGGCGTGGATCATATTTTTCATTGGCTTAAGATATTATTTTAACTTTTTTTTTTTTTTTTTTTTGGTCTTTTAGAGACAGGCTCTCCCTGTAGCACCAGCTGTCCTGGATTCACTATGGAGACTAGGCTGGCCTCAAACTCGTAGAGATCCGCCTGCCTCTGCTTCCCAAGTGCTGGGGTTAAAGGTGTGCACCACCACGCCCGGCTATTTTCACTTTTGTAACTTTCTGTCTTCCATTGCATGCTGAAAGTGGCTCTTAACACTTTGAATTCTTTTTTCTACCTCAGTCTCTTTCAATAAGTGATCTGACACAAGCACTAAATGCACTAAAGCAGCTCCCCTTTGACACATTAGTAAAATGATGGCATGTCCATAATAATTCACTGACAAAAAGCAAAAAAGGGTATTGGAGGTAGGTGGCCATACTCTGCCAAGAGCCCTTCCTCCACCAAGCCTACCCAACAGTCCTCAGCTGTGTGGCTAGCTATTATCTTCCCTGCCATACTCCTTCTAATGGCACCATGGCTACAAAGCTCTACCCTAAAGTGAATCCTCTAAATAACAACCAGTGAGCACCTGATCTTATGCTTTATTGTTCTGTATTGGGGCAGTAGGATTTCTTTTAACCTCCATAATGAGTTTTTTCATTGATCACCTTGAAAATACAGGTAGAGACTATAGAGCCAGGCATGGTGGTACATATCTATACCAGAGAGACAGGCAGGGAATCTCTCTGAGTTCAAGGTCAGCATGGGCTACATAGTGAATTCCAGATCAGTATGGCTATATAGGAAGACCTTGTCTCAAAAACAAACAAGCCACAAATAGTAGGTACAACAGGTACTGGTTCTGACAACTTCACCTTCAGTATGTCATTGTGAACTTTGGCCTCTCAGTATTTCTTTCCCTAAAGTCATTAATGGAAAGGTACATAAATCATACCAGCAGTTGGAAATCAGAAAGATTCTCATGTGTTTCTCTGTTAGTTTGCAAAAGCAAGTTTCCTTTGAGAGTTCTGTACCAGCTATGCAGCATGTAATGGTCTCTGTTCCTTAAAAATATCTCTGCTTTGAATTCTTTAATCAACACAGCACCTTTGCTCTGAACTTTGGTTGTACTGAGAGCAGCTCACTCAGGAAGAAGGATAGTATCATTCACACCATTAAAGAGAAGAAACAAGATGAGTAGAAATTCTCCATAAAATACCACCTTTCTACACATACCTGACTCCTAAACATAACTCCCTATAGCCACTGGGTAAAAAAAAAAATCTATGGAGTCTTTTAGACCTACACATCTTTTAAAATGACACTTATGTCCATTGCAATATTAAACATGAATTTTAAATCAAATGCATCTTTCCACATTGTAAGTGGAACTTACTTCTGACTTTATGAGTTACTGAAGGCTAGAACAGGAGTAGAATGGGGTTGTTAACTATGCAAAGGGCATCAGGAAAGATGGTACTTTCACTGTCTTCCATAAGTCCTTGATCAACACACCTTGTGTTGTTTCTAAGCCACATTAAAGCAATATTTAAAAAAGATAGCCTGACTGTTAGCATCCACTTTAAGGCCAAGAATGGAACAGAACTGCTGAGAACCTGCTCCTTCAGATTTCTCTTAGAACTATGCCCTTGAGCAAGGGTTTTGCTCATTCTTTATTGAAACAGTATTTTCAGCATGAAATGGAGAAGTAAAAGTTAGACCCTTATCAGAGACTGTTGCCCTTTCTGATCCCTAGACTTAGACCAACATGCAAACACAATCATTAACTGATGTAAATTTCTCACATTGCTGTCAATGAGATAAGTGCTCTATTTGCAGTGTTTTGGTGCTTTGATATGTAAAAATATACATGCATTCACACATATTCACACACCATCTTGGGTGGAGGGCAAGGAAGCGTCCAGGCCACTAGAGGAACACATGGCTCCGTGAGCTTGTTGATATTACAAATAGTAACTTTTTGGTTGCAAGGGTTAGGTAAAAGAATTTTAGTTAATCCAGAGTATGTCTTTATTGTAAAAATCACTCCTATAACACCTGATAAAGATAGCTACAAAACGGAGTTTTAACATGCCTCTTATATCAGATACTGGGAAATTTAGGCAGAGTACTTCCTCCCCAACAATTCTGTTGACGTTGGCATGTTATTGACTTAGGGTTATTGTTTACTTTGTTTTCTCAGTCAATTAAAGAATTAAAAGAGTTAAAATCTAACAGCAGAGAGCAAGAAACAAAGTTTATTGCAAGATGAGAATCATATCCATACACATAAAGAATCGCACATACAAGCACACATTCATACAAAAAGATAAAGCTGTCCACGAGTGGAGAAGGGCATTCAGAAATGGAATATCCAACATTCTCTGGGATAGCATGGGTTTTAAAGGTTTTAGTGGTTTCACCTTCCCTAATTTTGGGTTGATCAACTTCAACAAAGAAGAGAAAGGTTGAAAGGTCACATCTCCAAACTCTAAGTAGGTCAGTTAAAGGGGCCCAATTGGAGTTTAAAAATGAGGCCTTTCTGCCAGACTATGAAGAAGCAGGAAGTTTGCCATCTTTATTACTTCTCAGTGACCCTGCTGTTTATTTATTAGGGATTTAGTTTCTTACATTTCCTCACTTATTCCATTCCATCAAAGCTGGTTTTGTCCCTTCCCTGTCACAGAGCCCATGGTTTGCCAGCTGCCACTTGGAATACCTACTCTTATCTAATGATAAAATGATCAGGACCACTCCTAACCACTGGGTAAGAATCTTACCTTGTTCTTAATCTTCACAGAAGCCCTATGAGATTGAGACCATTGCTGGAACAGCCCATGTCTTTCACAAATCAGCTCAAAAATATAGTTTCTCAATAGAATTTTACCTGAGTCCTCATCTCTCCAAAGTGTTTCCTTTATTTCTTAAGTAGTATGGAAGTTCTTGTCTATAAGCCCCCGGATTGTTAACTGCTCTGTGACCTTCCCCATCATTGCGCCTTTCTTTATTACGTTATTACTTTTATGTTACTTTGCGTGTGCTATGTTTTGTTCCTCCTCCAACAAGTTTTAGTTTCATAAGAGCTAGAAACTGTGGCAATTTTCTCCATCTGTCACAGTTCTAGGAGGATGCTTTTCAAGAGTTTTCACATAACTGTTGTCTATGGGATAGGATGGAATTTTCAGATAGTGACCAAGCACTGCCCTCACCAGAAGTAAAGTGTGTTCTGCTCTAACTTACCCAGCACCCACACCTAGCTAAGGCAGCAAGACAGAATTCTGTTGACTGGCAAAGCAAGAGCAACTATGTGCAAGCTGATCCTCGCACAGCATGATAATCCTCACAATAATACAGCAGGAGTGGGAGCATGGGCCCAGAATACAAATTTCCCATCAGATGTTCTTAGCCTGAGCAAATGATTCAGTAGCTAGCTTAGGATGTGGAGAAGCGTCCAATCAAAGGATGGGGCACTTGGGCACTTGGGAAGCCTGTCTGGTCATAAGCATCTGGGTTACAAAACCCTAGTCCCCTAACAAACCCAGCAGCCTGGGTGTGAGTTTTGAGACTCACCTCAACCTGGTATGGACTGTCCCTGGTTGTCGTTTATCTCTGTGAGTACCTGGTCTGAAATGGGAAGATTTAGATGACATTCCAAATTTCTTAGGAAAAAAACAAGTACTAATTCAAATCATTTATTCATTTCACAGTCTTCATTAATAGAACAAACCATTTCAGTTCTAAGTGAGTAGAGTCTATCACATTATTACTTTATAGTGTTATACCCCTCTAAGAACTGGACAAATGGGGCCTAGTGAATCAATTCTGTTTTTTCGGTCCTGAACATAACTAGTTCTGTTCCCAAATTAAAACCTTACTGCCTGGTTCCTGTTTCCCCTGTTAAGCAGACAGGCAAACAAATACATTTTGTATCAAACTGAGTGCTCTGATATGTGAACATTGAAACATTTATTAACTAAAGTGGAACTACCAATGCACACATTCGCTCTGGTATCATTAACAAATTTAAACATTTTTTTTAGAAAATAAGTCTGTAAAAGAAACAGCATCTTTCTTATTTATTCTCAAGAAGAGGAGCCATGCATTCTATTAAAAAAAAAAAAAACCCTCGTGTTCTCTATACATTTTTTTACATTCTTGACTAGTTTTTCTTATTGTTTGAATGGAGCTCATAAATCATAAATTTCTCCCACTAGGGAATCATTTCCAGGAGGGTTTTTAATACTAGGTTCAAAGACTCTCGAGGAGGCAGTGGATAGTGGATGTCTTCTTACCTTTAGCTATCCAGTTGTCTTGACAGCTCATAAACGGGTGATCAGACTGTTTCCTGTGGGCTTAAGTCTTCCAACTCCTTGCTATGCACCAGACTGTGCTGAGAGACTGCAGCTGAGAGGCACCCCCATAGCTACACACAGGATCAGCCTCCTCCAATGAAAAGTGCCCCTTACTCTCCCATGCATTTCAAAGCCTGCACATCACCTTTACAGATGATTCTTGTTCCCTATATTCTATTCAAGGACTTGTGTTGATTTATATTCTTTGTAATTTTACTTTTCTTTTTTATTCCCACAACAACCAACCATAAAAATCTATCACGGACACATCCCAATAAAGCTGGTTCCATATGCAGATTCATTTAAGATTATGTTGTTATGTGAACACAAAATGGGGATTTATATGTAGCCTTCTTGTTCACATGTAACAAGTGTTCTGGGCAAGGTTTTCGTGTTTAGATTGAAGTAAACACAATTTCTTCTAGAGGTCCAGTTTCCTCCAAGGACTCTGCCCAAACTCTCACCACAGCAAATCTTAGTAAAAGTTCTTTTGATTTGTGTATTTGGCCACCAATAATTTTGCAATTTAAATTACATTTGTCCCACCCAAATTATTCTCCATTGGTTGGAAACATTTCCAGTAGTTAATCAGCCCACCTGCTGAGTGATGAAGGAGATGGTGAGGCATTCTTAAGGTTTCTACAGCACCAGAGAAAACTAATTACAGTAAAGCTCATGGTATTTTTCAATCTGACCTCTTCCAGATGGTATTTCTCAGTCAGGCAAGGGTTTGTTCCACACACATGCCCAGATGTTGAGTTGCTGGCAAACCCATCTGCTTTCAAGAGGGAAGTAGCCCCAAGCCTTCTGTTCTAAGGCTGTTCTCACAAGGATCTGTATTCATGGATTCATCATGTGAATAGGGGCCTTGAGAAAGCAAGAAAGAAGACAAATTTTGAAAAATTTTGCTCTTGTACTTTTCTGGCACCAAGCAGTTGAGATAAGGTGAGATAAAAGAATATCCTAACTTGGAAATCATCATTCAGATGTTCATTAGACTTGCTAAACAGCAAGATGAAAAGTAGCCACAGTCCCATAGGCACTTGGCAAAATCGAAAGACAAAGCAAGCTCCCAGATGCTAAACCACTCAGGTCCAATGTGTGTTCACAAGTGTTATGGCAAACCTCCAGGTACCTGTCTTCTTGTCTTAGTTAAATGTATACATAACTATATCACTCTTGAGAAATTAAGGCAAGGTGTTTCTAAATAAAGTGAGAGCATTAGGCTATTCCTACAATATGTGGCCTGAAGCTCTAGACTAGCAGCCTCCAGCAGACCCTGTGGCCATCCTGGAAGTGTTCTTTCCTATATACTGCAGCTCCCTGTAGCCATGAGTCACATATGGCTAGTGTAGCTCCTAAGTTAAGGCTTTCATTTTTGATGTTAGTGAACTGAAATGGCCTCCTCTCTAGAGCATGGAGTGGCCTTCACTTCCCAGACTCTGCTTCCCTCTGTGCTCTGCTCCCACTCCACACTGCACCTTACTCCTGATCTCACTTAACTCTCATACTCCCTTACTGGCTCTCATTTAACCCTCAGATTAATGCCAGGCCCCTGCACAGCCATTGAGGACTTTCATGATCTCTCCTTCTTCCTCTATCCCAGTGCTCACTGGTGTCTGTGTCCACCGCTGCCCCACATAACCACAGTACAGACCTCACCAATCCATAGATCTGTCTTTGCAAGTGATTGCACCCGAGGCTATGATACCTCCCTTCCTTCCCCACTGCCACCCAGAAAAGTCCTGGGTATCTTGAAAAACCCAGAGTAAATATCATTTCCTCACTGAAGCCATCCTGGGACCCTTCTACATTACCTGCCCAGCTCCTTTCTCCTGCTCATTCAGTATCGGTTATCTCTGTATCTCCTCAAAACCTTTGTCTCCCCCCTGCTTGTTTCACTTTTCTCCCTAATTTTAAAGTCTGATTTCAATATAATAAAAGTACTCCTTCTAGTCTATTTTCTGAGTTTTAACAAATATGCTTAGTTACACAACTCTTGCCCCAGTGAAGTCAATGCTACATTCCTGCCCAGTGCTATCAATCATTGGTATTTTTTCATGTTCAATTATTTTACTTTTTCCTGTATAAAAGGACCATATAAAGCCTTTGACTGATTTTTGCCACTTCACATAATGCATTTTAGATTTGTCCATATTGTTGCATATGTCAATATTTGGTTCCTTTTTAATTACTTAATAGTTTTCCATTGTACGGGTATTTTGGTTGTTTCCTGTTTGGAGTGCTTACAAATACTGCTCTTATGCATCTTCCCATCAGTCTTCACAGGAAAATAGGTTTTTACATTTTAAAAAGAATGTGTGAAACTGTTTCATTTGATAAATACTGAGGAGTGGGATTGATGGATCATATGGTGCCAATTTCCAAAGTGGCTGTACCATTTTTAGGTTCCATGAATGGGGATTCTAGAGGCTTTCCCTCCTGGAAATATCTTTTCAGGTTTTTCTACTGTGTTTTCATTATAGCTATTCCAGTAGGTGCACAGTAGTGTCTCACTTTGGTTTTAATTTGTAGCTTTCCCTAAAGACCACCAACACTGAAGATCTTTCCGTGTGTGTTTGGCCATCGATAGAGCTTAGGTGATGCTTCTCTTGGTCTCTTCCCTCCAGAGTATAATTACTATTTTGCTTTATGGCCATTTTGAGGCTCTTCAGTCCTTTCTTCATTTCTCATTTTAGAGTAATGAAAATCATGTTTTTAATAACAGTGTCATATACATTATTATGGAAACATAAAAGAGTATTAAAGTATTGTTTAGTTACAAGTGAAAACACATGTAGCTACAGTGCTGGCAAATGTAAGCGGTGGAAGAAAATGCCAAGAAACCCAAAGTGGGTTAAAATATGCAATACTTAGAGGAGTAAAGATGGAAAAACCAGAGTGGGGCTCTCATTTTTCAAGCAAGGAAATTGACATCATTTATTTAACATTCAGAGGTCATACTACAAGTTGTTTTCAAGCTTAATATATGATCAAAATCTTCTAGCTCCTGAACACTTTGCTTGGGGGCTTTTTCATATTGTTTTTTTTCCCCCTGGTCATACAAAATTACATCATTTCAAGTTAAAGCATGCTATATCCTGTTAGTAGAATTTTGGCTTTGGTGAAAAACTGAAGAGCCAATAAATATTCATGTAATCTTCAGGATAACATATTGAAAAGGACAGCTGGCTCAGGAGGGATCATTTGCCTGGGTTAGTATCTGTTTCCATTTACATTAAGAAAATATTGCAAGAAGTTATTATCTGCCTCAGGGCTTAGGGGAATACAATGGAAGGTTGATATTGCACCTGATTGCTTTTGACATTTACCTATTGTAACAGGGAAACCATGTGAAGATAGCCAAGTGACTTTTTACAAAACACAATTTCAGATGCTATAAAGGAAAAAGGAGATGGCAGAGATAGAATACACTGCATCTATAAAAATGAGAAACATGACTTCTCGGCAACACCTGCTTGTAACCATCAGCCATTCCTGCTGGGCCTGCTGAGAAATTACTCAGAGCCAGGTATATTGATGGGCGTGAAGTCTCATGTGCTTCAAAAGGCTAGAGATACAGAGAAGAAAAAGTGTGAGCTATTGAACGTTTTTAACCCTAAGCCTGGGGCTGATGAAATGTAATTTTATGACATTTTCAGACCACTTAAAATCAGTTGTCCATATTTTTATCTTTCAGGGCTACAAGAGACAATGGATTTTTATTTTTACTTTGAGTGCACAATTACTTCACATTTTTGTTTCAAGTGGATTCCAAATTTCTAACCAGAGTCCCCCAAATATTGATTGCAGCAACTGATTTAATTTATAAAAGACTTTTCCATTTACTGATGGATGGGGGCAAAATGAAAATCTGCTTATCACGTCATGTTTCTTAGGCCCCAAAATGAGGAGAAAAGGGTGGGTAGGGGTAGACAAGATATTTTAAAGGCAAAAAAAAGTAGCAACTCATTTAGCAAGACAGAGGAAAGGAGAAACAGACACAGGGAACACAAATTTCCTTAGAAATTCACAGAAACTCAGAATTTTAAAATCTCAGGACAAAATGTCATATAACGATGACCGCTAGGTGTGGATTTTTTGTTTTTTAAATGGAACAACAGGGCTGGTGAGATGGCTCAGCAGGTGACGGTGCTTAAGGCCAAGGCTGACAACATGAGTTTCATCCCTGGGACCTATGTGGTGGAAGGAGAGAACTAACTCTCACAAGTCAACCTCTGACCTCCACATGTGCTCTGTGCCAGGGTACCCTTATCCCCCACCCATGAAAACAAATTAAACAAATAAATGTTTAAGAAAACCATTTTAATAGAAAAGCCAGTGCTAGAGATGTAGCTTAGTGACAAACCACTTGACTACTATACACAAGGCCCTAGGCTTGATTCCAGGCACCTCAAAGAGACGCAACTGAGTGGCGGGGTTGTTGTGTGAGCAGCCAAGCTTCAGAGA
This sequence comes from Nannospalax galili, assembly GCF_000622305.1. Taxonomy (NCBI): domain Eukaryota; kingdom Metazoa; phylum Chordata; class Mammalia; order Rodentia; family Spalacidae; genus Nannospalax; species Nannospalax galili. The sequence continues at coordinate 7,970,029 of NW_008335967.1, read as the reverse complement.
GAGAGAGAGAGAGAGAGAGAGAGAGAGAGAGAGAGGAGGGGAAGAGAAACAAGCAAATAAACAATGATGACATGAGGGGGCAGCAGCAGGAAGGCAGCCACCTTGGTTAGTTTGGGCTGTTATAATAGACTACCACAAATTGGAAACTTCTTTTTTTATCTTTTTGATACTTTTTAATAAACAGAAATTTATTATACTCAGTCTATGATACCCTGCTATAGCATCCCTAAATGAGATAACATTATAATCATATATAAAAGCAGAATGCTATAAAAAAGAGCAACATGATTAAAGGAAGAATTCTTAGATGTTCTCATACTAAAGTTAAAATTTTAATACAAGCATTGGAATATTAAAGCTAAATGAAATCATACATGAAATAGAACAAAAAGAAACAGAAAGTACAAGAGAAATGTTAAGAGAATTAGCAGACCAATTCAAGAAGCCAACATCCAATCGAGAGTTCCAGAAGGAGAGACCCGAGAAACACATTGGAAACTACCAGACATAGTATCATGAATGTTCCCAAACTAATGGAAACAAGTCCCCATACCAACAAATAGCCACATCAAGTACATTACTGCAAAACTTCAGAATGCAAAGACACAGGGACAGCCAGTGCTAAGCACATCCCCAAAATAGGAAAGATGAGGACATTAAATCTAAGGAACAAAAAATTCTAATGGGTTAAGACTGCTCAATGCAATCATTTCTCAGTATCCGTGGAGATTGGTTCCAGGAACCTGTGCTCTCAAAATCCACAGATGTTCAAGTTCCTTACATTAAAGGGGTGACCTTCACACATTTTCCTGAATACTTTAAATCTTCTCTAGATTGCACATAATATCTAAATCAGTGTAAATGTTATATAAGTGGTTGTTATATGATTTAGGAACATGAAAAGGTACATAATAAGAAGAAAAAGGGTCTGTATAGGCTCAATACTGATAGAGTTTTTATTTTTCAAATACTTTTGACCAATGGTTAGTTAAATCCATACATAGATAGGGTTAGCTAACTATAGCAACAGTGGATGCTAAGTTAGAAAGATGCCCGTAAATTTCTGGGGAAAATTGGATTTTTGTCTAGAATTGTACACAATCTAATTTTCTAAGCGATAATTCACTTAAATGTGATAAAGACATTTTCAAACATTAAGAATTAAAGAAATTTTCTTTCTTGCATGCTTCCCTAGAAAGCTGTGGTAGAACTTGCTCTAAAATGCACTAGTGCCTTCTTGGGATTCCATGTTCATGACATTATCAATCCTAACTACCTAGCAAAGGCCCCACTCCCACATACCATTAACATGTGAATTTGGGGGTTGAAAGATACGTTCAAACCACAGCAGTACTATACCTCATACCTGCAACAGTTTTGTAGGGCTTTTGGCTGTTGCTATTACTTGTCTTGTTTTGTTGTCATCGTTGTTCTTGTTTGAGGATAAGACAACTTGCTTTTCTGCTTTGCAGGAAATTCTTTATCATACTTTAGTCAAAAAAATGTATCTCATTTTTTCCCATTGCTACCCAATCAGTTCACTTTTTGGTTATCAAATCTTGCTAAAAATTGACAGCTTTACCTACTGAACCAGTTCAAGTTGAACAGCACAGAATGCCAACCTCTACCCATGGACTGCAAAGCCTGGGTCACTTGCTTTATTAAATGATGGAAAAGTATATATCTTTTTTTTCTGGGGCTTTAGGTAAACATGTAAAAATGATAAATATGATTGATGTTTGACTCAGTGGGACCAAATTTTCCATCACCAATTTTAGAACAAAACTGGTTATAAAGGATGTTTCAGTTGCCTAGAAATTGGTGAAGTAACTTGTAGGAATACACAGAGAAACAGCAAATATCTTTGTAAAAGAAAATGTCCTGTCTGGCATTGTTTCTTGTATGCAGGCAAAACATACACATAAAATGGAAGGAAGGAAAGGAAGGAAAGGAAGGAAGGAAGGAAGGAAGGAAGGAAGGAAGGAAGGAAGGAAGGAAGGAAGGAAGGAAGGAAGGAGAAAGAAAATGTCCATGTGAGAGAACCAGTGTCCCCTTCTCTCTATCTGGCTCCTCATGCCTCATATACCACCCTGAAGTTGGTGGCTATGCAGAGGTTTTCTTGGTTCTTGGCACCGTAATATCTGGACATTTTGTCAGACTATACAGGAAGATGCCATATCAGAGACTACATAAACTTCTTGAAATATATATTACTTGCATGTGGTTTATATTAGTATCTACTTAAAGATAATTACAGAGAAATGTTTGCTTTGTAGCTGACCCTGTAATGAGTGATTAGTTATGTAAGAATAGTTTTCACAATGAAATAAGAAAATCAAAGTAATTTTTAGTCTTGTTGAATCCGTATGTGATAAAAGATTGACTTCTTTGAGAGGTCCAGGGTATTAAATCTGGGGCTTTGTCCATACATTCTATCACCTAACTCTATGCCTCAAATCAAGAATATATAAAAGTATACTTCATAGAAACTAGTTGAACTATCTTTTCTGGTGATATTCATGGGAATGAGAAATGCAGCCATAAAAAAGAGAATTGATTTTGCTCCTTTCTTACCTCCCACTTTTCTGGTGATTTTTCTTGTACCATATTCTCATTTCTGGTTCTGTACCATATTCTCATTTACATTTTCCATTGCAGTGCAGTGTTGTAACAAAGAATAAATTATGGAAATATCTATGTAGGATCAATTATATAATTTTCAGAGCCCAATATAAAATGAAAATGTAGGGTCCTTATTCAAAAACATCCTAAGATTATCCAAATGGTAATAACAGGCCATTAAACCAAATATCAGGTTCTCTGAATGTGAGGACCTGGGTGGCTACACAGATCATACACTCATGGAGTCAACTCAATTACAGATGTATCAGATCTTTCCAACCCCCAAAATTTTTCAATATAGCTTTATGCCCTGTGATAGAACAGTCAAGCCACATCTACTTATGATTCCTAATGCAATGAGATTCTTTCCATTACCAATTCATTCATTCTCAGTACCTAGCTGTGGGAACATTTTTAAGCAATAAAAATAAAATAAAAGCAATAGCAGTAACATATGACTGAAGAATATTTCTCTCTAGCCATATAGTTAATATTTTTATCTTTATTTTTTTATTTGAATTTTTATTGAATTTTTGTGATTTTCATATAGTGTAGTTTGATAGCATTTAGATCTCCTCTCTGTACCTCCCCCATCCCATTTAATGTACACACACACACACACACACACACACACACACATAGTGTGTGTGTGTGTGAATTATGTCCTACAGGCTCCACATAGACTCCAATTTATGCCCCTCGATGTGGGTTCATCCACTGAGCCCACTGAGAGTCCCATTCCCTGTAAGACTCTGTCTTTCCCCCTCCCATCAGCCACCAATTAACAAAAGTTCCTTAGGTTGGGTTGGAATTTCTCACCCACTTCCCCATGTCTATGCTGGCATTTTGTCTGATTTGAGCTGTATTGACTTGTGTATGCTGTCACTATTGCCGTGAGTTCATTTTAGTAAATAACTAGCTGTCTGGAAGACTGTTTCCTTGTGAGCATCCACTACCTCTGGCTCTTACAGTCTTTCCACCTCCTCTTCTGCACTGATCCCTGAGCCTTGAGAGGCAGAAGTTTGAAATAGGCCCCCTATGCAGGGTTAAGCACTCTGTGGCCTCTTGCTCTCTGCACATTGGTCAGTTGTTGGTTTCTGTGTTAATCACCATATGCTGGATAAGGAAACTTCCCTGATGAGAGTTAAGACATGCATTCATCCTAAATAAGGGGTTGCATTCAAGATGTGTCACTTAGGGTTAAGCATCTCACACACACTTATTCTCTGCATTCGACCAGTAATAGTCTCTGTCTTTGCAAAAAGAAGCTTCTTTGATGGGATATTAAAGGTACACTTGTCTATTAATATGAGGATGCATATTTAGAATAAAGTAAGAAAGTCCATTGGTCTAGGAATGTGGCTAAAGTAGGTTTTTCTCTAGAATCCATGACCTCTCCAGCCATGTGTATTTGGCTATGTTCACAGTACCACACATGAGTTTCCTCCCATTGAGCAGGCCTTAATTCCAATTAGACAGCTAGTGATTTCCCCCCAAGATATAAGTGCCACTACTGTACCAATAGGGATAGTTTACTGGACCAGTCACCACTGTTTATTGGGCTTTACAGCTGTGTAGGACCATTGATTGATTTTCTCCCTTGGCAGTTTGTATAAGCATCCTCTGATACCATGAGAGCTAGTCTTCAGGAAGGAGGCTTCCAGGTCTGTTTCAGCTCAATTGTTCCAAGTCCTATGCCTGAAGTGTCGCCAATAAGGTCTTACCTTCAAGTTCAGGGGGTCGATCAAGGGCTGTGGCAATAGCCTATGTTATTTTGGGAGTTTCTTAGACTACTCTGACCAACAACCCAAAGGGAGATTTCACCTGCCTAGCACTTTTGTTATATAGCCTCCAGCTGTACACATGCACTCGTCTGTGTATTTTTCAGTAGGACTTTGAACTAATACATTTCCCTCTGGTTTTCACACCACCTAAGCATTATTTATCTCTCCTCTCATTCCCCCTGTATAACCCTCTCTACTCCTTTCCCCATTTAAACTACCCCCCTTTCCCCATGTCCTCTTAATAATACCTGTCTCTGAGTATCCCCCTCTCTTGAGCACCTTCTTTCCCTTTATCCCCATGGTTCATCTCCATTTTCCTGGCTTCCGCAATTACATCAGGAGATATACCTCACATTTAGGGATTTGGAGCTAAGATCCACAAATGAGGGAGAACTTGTGTTGCTTGTTTTTCTGAGTCTGTGTTACTTCACTTAGTGTAACAATTTCTAGTTCCATCCATTTACCTGAAAATTTCTTGATTTTGTTTTTCTTTACTACTGAGTAGAACTCTGCTGTGTAAATGTACCACATTTTCATTATCCATTCATCAACTGAGGAACATTTAGGTTGTTTCCGTTTCTTAGGTATTATGAAAAGAGCAGTAACAAACATGGCCGTAGTCAGATGAGTCCATCCGGTATATGTCAAGGAGTGGTATGACTGGATCACATGGTAAATTTATTTTTAGTTTTTTAAGAGTTCTCCATACTAATTTCCATAGTGGTTGTACAAGTTTGCAATCCTACCAACAGTGAATGAGGGTTTTCCTTTCCCTCAAATCCATACCAGCATTTGGTGTCATTTGTTCTCTTAATCTTAGCCATTCTGACTGGGGCTAGATAAAATCTTAAAGTGGTTTTGATTTGCATTTCCCTAATTAGTAAGGATGTTGAACATTTTCTAGTTAATATTTTCTCTATGATCAATTTTACTCTTGAAAGCATGAGTTCAATGACAGGCACCCCTTCCCATTCCACTGTGTGACCATCTGCTTATTACCAGCTACAGGGTTCCTACACTGTTCAACCACAAGAGAATGACTCATGGGTGCTGGGAGAAAAGTGCACTTTTTTAGATATGCAGTCCTTAAAACACCAGCTGTTCAATTTGGGGGTTTTCAAATCAGTTGCCTATGAATTTCATGAAGATGTTTTCATTTTTGCAAAGCTGAATTTCACAGACTTCAAGAGGAAAATAAATCATGAAGCTGGAGTTTCTTAATTTTACCATACAAAGTTTTTTTAAAAACCATGGTTTCCCTTTTTCTTCACCTCCCAATAACCAAGAAAAACTCTTTCAAAGAACAGTACGTCACTCTTCAGGAAGGGACATCTAGCTGGATGTGTTTGTCATAGTAGAATATACTGTCAGGAGTTCTAGAAAGAAGAGATGGAAAATAGAGAATGCTAACACTGGACTCAGGTTTCTGAAGGCAAAACAACACATCAGGAGTCTTCACGGTATATAGAGATCAGAACACTATGAGACAGGCTTCCATTGTTCCCATATGCTCGGTCTCCATCCTTAGAAGTTGAGCTAGCAGCAGCATCTCAGGGATCTCAGATAGGGAAGTAGACAGATCCCAGCCTGCAGATCTCCTTGCTTCTCCCATCCTGGAATTGATGTCCCCCTCCCCCTTTGCCATCAGGAGTTTTTCCTAGAGAAGCTACCACTTATCCAGGGATACTTAGATACCCTTACTCCACATCACGATCTTTATTTTTCTCACTACTCTGAGTCCACACTTCACCCCTTGTCTCTCCTCTTGCTCCATGTTACATTCACCATGGGTTTGCCATTTATGACTTGTTTTAAATATTGTATGCTTATCGCTGGTCTCCCCAACATGACTGACTTTCTTGAGGGAAAATTCCATGTGTTGTTTTATTGTCCACTGGGCCTCGAATAATACCCATTACTAGGAAGATGGCTCGCAGCTTGATGTATTGATAAATGATGCTCCTTCTCACAACCCACAATTTCAAAACTAGACAATAAATATTCTCCATAAACAATTGAAAAGAAAACAACTGGAATCATCTAATATAAAAAATTACATCAGGTCATAGATTCTAAACCCAAATGAACTTTCCTGGCTTCTTTAAGCTAATGTTTAACCTTCACCAATTAGTGGCATTGTGAACCAATGTCAGCTTTTAGTATTGATTACTCTGAAGCATTTATGTTTGTCACGCTCATTTCAGAAACTTCTTCCCTCTTGAAAGTTTGACGTGATTGATGCAAAATCCACTTCTGCTGTCGAATGCTTTCCTCCATATATAAGGCTACTTTGTGGGCTTTGTTAACAAGGAGATAATTAAATGTAAACACCAGAGGCAAGCATTTCCTTCTCTGAGAGTAAATACACATAAGCAACAGGAAATAATGAAAAAAAGAGAATGGGGAAACAGATCCAATAATCCCTTCCCCCAGGATTCAAGGAAGAAACCATCAGCAAAGGAAGGAAAGTAGCTGGGTGTTGTGGTGCTGGGTGTGGTGGCACTGGCCTATAATCCCAACACTCCAGAAAGCAAGACAAGGGGAAGAAGTCTTAGAACAGCCAGGGATACAAAAAGCCCCAGGCCAACCTGGGCAACATAGCAGGCCTGTCTAAAAAAAAATGAATGAATAAATAGTTTGTAAATTATACAAAAGGAAAAACAGTCCCACAGGTGGCCACACTATATTCTTCGTGGAGATTGATGTAAGGTAGAATTCAGTAAGATTCATTGCCTGAATCAGTCTGCTGTGATGGAGGACTGTGGGAGCCTAAGGAGGCCATACATAGATCCTAGAAAAGAACTCAACCAAACGAAAAGGAAGATTGCTGTTTCTTGCAGTGATGTAGCTAGAGACCCCAAGAATCCAAGCCTTTAGAACTTACTCCAGAGAGAATCTATCCAATTCAACAGATTTTCTCTGAAAATCCCTTAAACAAGCGTGGTACTGGACAGTGTCAAAACAGCCAACTCCACTATGAGAATATTTAAAATATATTACTATGAAATGTAGGGTTTTACCTAGGAAAGAATAATTAAATAGGAAAGATGGATTTCTTTCTCCATAACTTGTGATTTTCAATTAAAATTTCTAACTAGTGAACATATTGTCTCTTTCCCAAATGTCAGTATGTCCAAAGCCAAATGACATACTGTGACTTTTCTCAAATATCTGTGTATCCTAAGCACACTGTGTCAAGTAGACTGATCCAAAGACACGATTCATGTCACCACCTGACAGATGATGTCTGTAAGGCATGCGTCTAAATGGACTGCGCTCTGGCAGTTACCTTAGTCATCAGTTCTCAGAGAATTAATGAGTACCTTTCAGCCCCATAATAGAAACCAAGGTCGGGGCCTCTTCCTTGCTCTGTAATTCCATTAGCATTGCTCAGAAAGCACTGAGGTCGTGAGCTCTATAGACCTCATGTCACTGAGCAAATGGAACTGCATCTTGTTCCCAGAGAGAATCCTCCCTGAACACACCCCTTGTCAAAGATTTGTTGTACATCAACATTGAATGTACTTGCATATGTAGGAGAAATGCTGGTGAAGAAAAAAGTGAGGCTACTTTCAGCTGCCAAGCCTTTCCAGCATTGTTTTTATTAAAGTAAATGCCCATAGAAAACATTTGTAACAAAGCTATGTCAGGTGCTTCCAATCACTGAGCAAGATTGTAAAGTGTGTTTTCACTCAGTTTTATGTAAGGCACTCATTCCGTGTGGCCAGCATAGAGTTTGTTTTCATTTTGGCTTTTTGGTTTTTTTTTTTAACTACTGTAAGAAAATTAAAATGGCATTGGAATGAGCCTAAGCAATAATTCTGTTTCCAGTGACACATTCATCTGGAAACCTCAGGCAGTACGCTCCCACATAGCCAGACGAGTCAGTCCCTTGCTCCTCATAATGCAAGTTGCTTCCAGCTCCCACAGATCAATCCGGAGTCACTTCAAGGTATGAAGCCACAGGGAAGGAATTCAGTGCTGCATTGAACCTGATTTGTTTTCTTAACAGTAAAATGTGCATGATTTCAATGCTGTAAGGATTTGGAATAAATGCCCAGCACGGTGCTTGGAAATTGATAATAGGATATCATTGTTGTTTATTTTATTGTTGAGAGTACACAAAATTGTGGAGGGAGACTATATTTTGAAACATTTAGAATTTTAGGCCCAGTAAACTTCAGATGACCTGCTGTAATGGAGGAGAGCAGAGGTGTGAGTTGGAACAGCAAACCATCCAAATACCATTTGTCAGTGTTTTGAACTATATTTTTGATTTTTTATTTCAAATGTCAGTGTTTCTAATACCCAAAGAAATTACTTCAAGCAAAGAAATGGTGCTGTGATATGAAGTCCTAAGTTAACAGAATCTGAAGACAATCCAATTTTCCTCTCCTCTCTTCTCCTCACGCCTCCTCTTTCAAAAGACAACTACATCAAAGGATCTGCTTCAAGCACAGACAACTACATCAAAAGATCTGGCTTCCACCTTCCCCTAGATCTGAACTGCTCCTGAGCTGTTTGTGATTCTTGACTTAGAGGCAGACTGTAGTCCCAAATAAAAGCACCAGGTTCACACTCAAAGAAAGTCACAGGTTAGGGGTCGATACATCAGGAAAAGCCAAGAGACGTAGAGTGGTAGGCTCACCAAATGTGAGAACTCTGATATCTAGAATCTGAGCCACTGGGATTCTAAGTCCTGTTTGCCCTTTGTTACCTTGAACAAATTTCTAACTACTGTCTGCTTCCATTTCTTCTACTGCAGGCTCATAATGATATGAGCTATGCAGAATGTTTACAGATTATATTATCTGCATTTCAATATACATATATGTACAAGTAGCTTACATATCATTTAACACAGTGCACAACTCATGTAAGCAAGGACTCAAAAGTGGCCAAAGGGGTGCTGAACAGATGGCTCAGCAGTGAGAAACACTGACTGTTCCTGCAGAGGACCCAGGTTTTGTTCCCTGCACCCACATGGCAACTAACAGCTATCAGTTCCAAGGGATCTGACACCCACTTTTGGCCTCCATGGGCATTGCATGAAATGGGTGCCCTTAAATTCATGCAGGCAAAATACTCATACACATAAGATAAAAATAAATACATATATAATTTTTTTCAAAAGAAGTTAGAGGAAAAGAAATTGTTAATAACCCTCACTAAATATGAAAGTAGATAACCATACATTGATCTCCCTTTGAATAATAAACACCTAGTTACAACTTAGTATTTTCCAAAAATGTGCAGTACTTTTTATGGCAAATCAGGGAAAGACAGACTTGACCTTGTCTAGTGCCTATCTTATCACCAAAAATACATCTCTGTTGTATTTCATCTATAGTGAAGCTGTTTTTCCATGCCATGCTTAGAGGATGGTAGTCTTTATGAGCGTATAGTAAACAAAGTGTCCCTTTGGTTTTAGTGTAGTATAGGTTTATCCCAGGTGAAAAGAAACCAAGTACCTACCTACACACACACACACACACACACACACACACACACACCAATAGTTATATAAGAAACATTTGAATGGGATTAGTAATAAAAAGAATGACAGTTAATACAGCTCAATTCTCAAGGACCAGGCACTGTTCTTCTGGCACCTGCAGATGACAGTTCATCTGACTCTCAGAACCACTGTGAGATTAGTCATATTAGTAACCCAATTTTACAGTTGAAAACAAACTAAGAGAAGTTAGGAAACTCCAAAGACCACAGGATAGGGGACAATGTACACATGTATGGGCAAAGAAACCAAATTATTTATGGATCATCACAAAACACTATCAAACATAAAAGGAGACAAAAAACAAAAAACCTTCCCCTACTTTTGGTTGCAAATCAAACACCTTGAAATACCTACATTATTTTTTTATTTATTTATTTATTTTAGGGGTATGTGTGTGTGTGTGTGTGAGAGAGAGAGAGAGAGAGAGAGAGAGAGAGAGAGAGAGAGAGGTGCAGGTATGTGAGTGCCACCGTGCACATGTGGAGGTCAGAGGACAACTCTCTCTGGAGTCCCTTCTCTCCTGCCACCTGTGAGGTCTGGGGATTGAACTCAGGTCATCAGGCCTGGTTGCAAGCACCTCTACTTGATGAACCAGCTTTCCTGGTCCCCTAAGTTCTTTTTTATTTTTTAAATCAATAATTGTTCTTCTTAAATTTCTACCTGAGAAATATATTCTACGATTTAGGATGATCATTAGTAAGCTGTAAGTGAGGCATTCTTAATTAAACCCATTAGTGCCTATGGTAAATAAAAATGTGTTTGGGCTCTGACATGATGAGTTTTACTTCAGAGACACAAATTTGGGCAATGTTTTTATATGCTATCTATAACCTTTCACAGTAAATGAGTGAGCAAGGACCTAGTTCATTAACTCACTAATTGTCCTTCCTTGTCATGGTTACTAGCTGATAGTCTGCCTTTCACTGAAACACATACACAAAACTGAGAGTTCAAGTAGGCATCCTTGGAGAATCTGCAGTGGGCTATCTTTCCCTGTTTCTGCACAGTACCTGATTCCATCTATAGCTTTCTAGATTGCAACCTGCTTGAGGGGACACATAGGCACACTGTGTATCATTGAGATATGACCCCAGTCTTGCTACCTTAGCAAGTACTCCACTATTTACAGAGTATGAGTCAACCTGCTAGGAAAATCTACACCCCCTGCTTCTGGCTCTTCCCACACACATAAATAAACAATGAAAGTAAATTAAGTGGTCATTGTGGAATCATGTAAGAGTTACACCAATTCTAAAACTTTTGAAAATAGTTGAATATCTCAACAGTTGGAGTGCATCTTACAACCAATGGAGTATCATTGTTTAAGCAACAGATTTCAATTTTTCTTTCTCAAGATACTTAAAGGTATGTCTTACTGTCAATACATTGTAGATTCGGTGAAATTCATTGCATATCAGGCATTAGCGCTGACAAGCAAGTTGTCACGACCACTTAGTAAAGTGGAAGGAAAAGCACAATGGGAAACAGTTGGTTTTAGTTTCGCTTTAAACTAAAGCTGAGCAGATTAGTGGTAAACAGGCCATGATGTTACCAGGCAGCTGACATCTAGTTTAGGGTATATCTGGGGGATTTTTCCCTTTTTCCCCTTTCAGTAAAATAGAAATATAGATTAATTTCCTGGCATTTATTGTACCAAAGCGGTATCACTGTCTCTAGGGTCTGGGCTTTTTGGGCACACTGTTCTAAGTCTGTAGTTCTCAAACACTTGATATGTACTATAGTCTCCCAAAAGGCTATGTAGAAATCACTGGTCCTTATCTCCTATCTGGATGTTTGAATGAGGCCCAGGGAGCTTATATTTGTTTCTCAGATGAGTATAACATACCTCAGACTTTGAGAACCTCTACTCTTTGTATTTAGAATTGGCCTATCACTGCAAAGGACTTGAACTGAGGAACTTTGGTCTCAGTAGTATACCCAGAATCACACTTAATAGAAATGACTGAGGAAGGGATTGTGACATTGCATTGTTTCTCTTGGGGCTGGGACTGAGAGATAGAACGTGTATTGGTAATGTCCCTGATACCTATTTCTGTTGGGGTTTTTTTAGCTGTGCCCCATAAAATCGGACGCATCATTGATGGGAGTCCTGCAGATCGCTGTGCAAAACTAAAAGTGGGAGACCGGATCTTAGCAGTGAACGGCCAGTCTATCATCAACATGCCTCACGCTGACATCGTGAAGCTCATCAAGGATGCAGGTCTTAGTGTCACCCTTCGCATCATTCCTCAGGAGGGTGAGTGCCTGAGGTGGCCTTTCAGAGAGACAGTCAGACCATGGACACACTGACGCAGGGCTCCTCAGTCTGCCCACCAGGGTCCTGGAGTCCACCAGCTGACATCAATGTGCTGAGTGTCAGAGGTTGATGGTTATTTCCACTTTTGCACAAACTCACACTCACCACAGTTTCATTCAAAAATTAACTATGTCTCATTACAGGCTCAGTGGCATGAATCCCAAGACCTGGAGTTATCCAGGCCTTCCCTGGGGTCTCAGGTGTACTGGTTTTATGGTTAGATTAAGCCAGAACTCATTGAACACAGAGAGAAAGGGGCAGTATTCATATTAATAGTTCTTCTCTAGAGGATTCTTCAAAGTCAGATTGATTTTGAAAAACCTGAAGGAGTTTTGTGGTCTAAAGAAAGCTCATTTAGGAAACATAGCATCTGATAAGAATTTAAAATTCCTACTCAGCCTTTCAAATTTCTCTGTACAAGGACTCCCCCCTGAGGTTGCAGAGCACTGAACATCAGACTCACAGCCATGTCTTAAGGGCATAGCTCTAAGGACTAATTCCATATTCCTTCACTGTTTCCACACTGCTGGTTGGTTACTGGGTTGTAGCTGCTGACTCACGAATGGAATTAAAGAGTTCTGACCCTGGAGCTCACTGGTGAGTGACCACAGTGTCACATCCAGAGGCTGATAGGCTTACTTAATATTTCTTTTGGCTTAGCCCTTTGCCACCATGTTAAGACTGTCTGACATACAGGTCCCAAATGGCTGACCAGTCAGCCACCTTACTTTAATTATAAAACAGAAGTTCCTAAGTAGGGTGATTTGGGACCCTTGAGGAATATCTGAAAATATCTAGAGACAATTTTGACTGTTGTGACTGGGTTGGGGAGGTGACTATCATCTAGTGAATAGAGACCAGAGCAATGCTTCTAAATATCCTGTGATGCTCAGGACAACACCCCATAGCAAAAAATTATCTCACCCAAAATGTCAAGAGTGCCAGAGTGAGAGACCCTAATAAAAGTGGAGATGAAATTAAAATATTTGGACTATGAGACAAGAAAGGAGAAGTGGTTTATGTTGAAATATGAATAGATCATCTCCCTTTTGTTACCCAATCATAAAAACAGACAGACAGACAGACAGACAGGAAATAATGACCATTCACAGTTTCAACCTGTTACTAGAAGAAATCAGTTGTGTAAATATTCAATGGAAATAAACTGTAAGCATGACTGTTTACACCTGCCGTGTCTCTCACCGCTCAGTCTCAGGTGTCCTGCCCTTACTGTGACATGTGGAGAGTATTTCAGTTGAAAATTTATGTTTTTAGGGGAGAAAAAAAACCAAGAAGCAATTTTTTGAAAAAATACTTTTATGAATCTGAGTCCAGCGCTCTCTTTGTTTCTGGGAAACTGCAAATACAGAGGCCTGTTGGGCAGTAAGACTGACGAGGGACCAAAGAACAGATTGTAACATCATTTATTATTTTACCATTGATTCCTTATTCACACTTTGGAAAACTATTGAGTTCTTGAATTGGGCATGGTGGCACACACCTGGAATCCCAGCTTGTTGGAAGACTGAGCCAAGAGGACAGCAAGTTCAAGATCAGCTGGGTTATAGAGTGAAATGGGGTCGGGGGAGCATCGTACACAGTTAAAATGTGGTGGTTAGAACATTTTCTCTCAGCAAGTAATACTGACAAATACAGTGTGTTTCAATGCTTGCTCTTTTGTTTCATAGTTTTAGCAGGGTTATTTTTGCTTTGATTTGTTTCTGTGATCTTTCCTTCTGACAAAATGACAAGAGATTATTTATAACCTTACTCAGTAGCAGTTAAAATTAACTAAAGAACACTCAACTCCAGGAATGGTTTGGACCAAGGTAAGTTTAACCTACTATCAAAAAGCCAAACAGAAACTGAAATGACCAAGGCCTTAAATCATCTGAAGAGGCAATGAGTCCCCACCTCCGGTCACCTCTTGCCCCTGATCAAATACCAACCTGACCACATCTGTTGCCTTGGTTCCCCATCAGAGCTCAACAGCCCAGCGTCAGCACCCAGCTCAGAGAAGCAGAGCCCCATGGCCCAGCAGCACAGTCCTTTGGCCCAGCAGAGCCCTCTAGCCCAGCCAAGTCCAGCCACCCCCAACAGCCCCGTCGCCCAGCCAGCTCCTCCTCAACCTCTTCAGCTGCAAGGACATGAAAATAGGTAATGTTTCTTCTGACTTTTCTGATTCTGAGGGGCAAGGAAGATGGAGAGAGAATGTTCAGGGCACAGGCAGGGAGAGAGATTTTCATATAACAAAAATTACCATGTGTGCTTTTGTGTGATTTTTGAGATTGGGTATATCGAATACATTATCTTATTAGGGAATATAACTCACTGACTGTCCTTCAGAATAAGAGAAGCTTTCCTACAGAAATGATGTGCAATCGCAGATGAGTCGGGATTAACTAGCAGGAGCACCTGATGGAACGTCCAGAGTGAGAACACACTCAAAGGTCCTACAGCAGGAGAGAGATCCATGCATGAAGGATGAAAGCAAGCCAAGGTCATGATGGCAGATGGCAGGGGGAGGACTTGAGATGAAGTCAAAGGGTGTGACAGGGTTCTAGTAAACATATTAAAGGTTCTCATCTCTATCCTAGTTTAGAAGGAAGTTATTGTGGTTCTAAGATGACAACTGACATCACTGGATGTGCTTTTCTGAAACTCTCAGTTGACCCTGAAGGCTGGCAGGGGTTAAAGAGTAAAAAGGTGGCTGCAGAACTCTGAGCCACAAACATGGTAGCTCAGAGCACAGTGGCAGTGCGGCCTGTGGGAGGGCTGGAAGGGTTCCTAGCCAATCATAAGTGTTAACACTTCCACTATTTAGACACAATGGTCACCTTACATCTCCCCCCCACAATCTAATGAGGGTCTTCCATCCCACTCAGAGAGGCCTCGTGAACTAACATGAACTAAGGATTTTTGAGCCTCTAGAAAACAGGAATGATAAATAAAAATGACATCATTTCATTTTGACTCATGTATAACATGGAATCTGGCTTGGGTTGAGCCATTAAAGAAAAAGGTAGACATGTTGCTGTATGTTTTCTGCTTTCCAACAAGAGAAAAGCAGAACAACTTAGAATGTCTCTGAATACGGACCCCTCCTTGCCCATAGTTCCAGTGTTTTCTGAACAGCTGCTTCCTGTGTTAGACAAGATGAAGTAAGATGCTGTTTTTGATTCCCAAAACTCTGAGTTCATCCTTTACACCGTTACAGAACAAAGATTTTCCCTACGCCACAGGTGCTACTTCTATAAAACCCATTCTACTCTGATTTTGCCATGTGCTTTCATGGAAAAGTGAGAGTCTGGTTGTCCTCAGCTGCTTATGTTTTTAATATATGCCAGGGAAGAGAAAAAGGCCAATTGAGCAAATGATGCAGAGGAAAGAGCTTGACAGCCTGCAAAAAGAGTAAGTCCTGATGCCTCTGTAACGAGCCCCAGCTGTATTTGCTTGTGCTGTGCGTTATCTGGACAGATAGCACCGGCTTTCCCCAGGATCCATCGTGGACTCTGGAGGGAGAACTTGGATGCACCTGCAGTCCCTCAGCCAACATTGGACTCCCGTCCTTAATTTTGCCACTGTAGATTAATCTTGCAGCCGCGCTCTATTTTCTTCCAGAGTATAACTCTTGTGGATTTGGGTCTTGCTTCTAGCTTTGGGTGGGTAATCTCATCTCTCACAGCCAGTTAACTTTCACTGCCCCCTGGCCATCATCTCTTCAGGAAGGGTTCTCTTCCCTGTGAAGAGCAGAGCATGAGTGTGTTTTAGCTCTGTGGGGAGAGCAACAAGTGGCCAAGGCTCATCTGTTTCTAGCTTACAATTGGGACACTTTCCCTCTCCCCATCACAGAAGCAATGGCCTTTAGAAATATTTTTTCCTGGGGGTTGGAGAGATGGCTCAGCAGTTAAGAACACTGGCTTTTACATAGGTGCTTGGGATGTGAACTCAAGTCCTCCTTACCAAGAAAGCATCGAACCTGTTTTTCAACATCATTGTTAGCCGGGCGTGGTGGTGCACGCTTGTAGTCCCCAGCACTTGGAAGGCAGAGGCAGGTGGATCTCTGTGAGTTCAAGGCCAGCCTGGTCTACATAGTGAGTTCCAGGACAGCTGGGCCTACAGGAAGATCCTGTCTCTAAAAGACCAAAAATGAAAAAAAAATTCAGTGTTTTCCTTAAAGCGAAATGTTTCACGTATTCAGAGCAACTTGACTTTTGCTCTAGCCAGTGTATCATTCACTTAAAACTTAGCGACGTTCATAAAAAATTAAGTACATTTTCCTCGTTAAAGAGTTCTTCAGTATGCAGTGCATCTGAAAACCTGACAGATGACAATGGTGAGGAGGGAAGTTTGAGTGCTTGGTGGCCTGGATGACAGCTTTGAAAGCTTCAGCTGTTCCTATTTCTAGTCATTTGTCTAATCTTTGGGGAGATTCTTATACTCCATCCTCCTTTGCTGTACCCCTGGCACATCTGGCTGGAAACAGAGCACATAATTGATATTTCATACCAATACCACACAAATCATAAAAATAAAGTGGCCATGCCATAACTTAAAACAGCATGACATCAAAACCACCAAGTGAGCTATTTCTAGAAAGGAACCAACACACACTGGTAAATGTCACCCAGTTTAATTCCTTTTGTTTAATGCATGTTTTTGCATAGTTAAGCATCTTATTCAAATCGTATTTTAAATAATTCTGTTCTCAGCACGCACACTCTCAGTGGGTGAATGGACTACTGAGGAATAGAGCAAAGCCTGGATTATGCAATTCACAGAAGCAAGGTCTCCCCTCTCAACAGGGTAAAACAACAAATGTTCAGATTAAAACCACTTATTAAAAACTACTTACAGACCCCCTTCCAAGAACCCCAAGTAAACACATCTATTGTCTTCCCCAAATATTGGCTTATATTAGTGGTAATAGTGCAGGTGGATGGCTTTTTTTAAAATATATAGTTCTAATCAGAATCAGTGAGCCCTTAAACCAGTAGAGGCCATCTAGTCTTAAATATAATATTCCACTAGTTTTGAACCTTTTTTTCTGAAACATTTGAGCTTTTCCTTGGTGCTAAACATTTTCTTAATTTCACTAGACATGGTAGCACACACCTGTAATCCCAGTACTCAGGAGGCTGAAGGAGTATCACAAGTTTAAGACTAGCCTGGGCTACAATAGTGAGATCATGTCACAAAAAAAAAAAAAAAACAAGCAAAACAAATATTTCCTTGAGTCTTTGAAACTTTTTTTATTTTTTTTTATTTTATATGTATGAGTGTATTGCCTATATGAGTGTACTGCCTACACGTATGTAAGTGCACCCATATCATGCAATGCCCACAGAGGTCAGAAGATGGTGTCAGATTCCCTGGGACTGGAATTACAGATGGTTGTTAACCACCATGTGGGTACTGTGAATTGAACCCAGGTCCTCTGCAAGAGCAGCCAGTGCTCTTAATTGCTGAGCCATCTCATCAGCCCCCTTCCTTAATTCTTTATATCTGCTATATTAATCTTAGAAATTATTATATAGAACATTGTTTTACTCTAACTACATCCCTACCAAGGCGATAGATAATGAATACAAAATTAAAGTTTCTCTATACCATGGTGGTGATTTTTTAGTTTACCTTATTATTGATCCCACACCATCAGGGACTGGCTGTGTTAGCTCCACTTGTGAAATGAAAGCCCACTCAAGCTTAAAGCAGTTGAAATTCCTGAAAGATCACTAAACTGCTATTTCTGGTTTCTGTTTATTTTATTAGTAACTAATATCTAGAAATAAGTACTAAATAAAGGTTGGACTAGGGTTTTGTCTTCCTTTCTATCATACGATCACAGTAGTATCCAATACTGATCCTGGTAGCTCTACTCTAGTATTTAAACCTCTGTTCAATATAATTTCTAATTTTCTCTACAATCCAGTGACCTTACACTTGCTTTATGGATGATAATTATGCCTTACTATCATTTCTTTAACATCTAAAATGCTCAAAAAGATCCAAGTTAGCAGTTAAAATAGCCATTAATTGGGACCAGAGAGATGGCTCAGTGGTTAAAAGCACGCGATGCTCTTGCAGAAGACCTGGGTTCAGTTCCCGGCACCCACATGGTAGCTTACAACTCTGGAACTCCATTTCAAGGGGATCCAGCACCCTCTTCTAGCCTCCAATGTGCACATACATACATGCAGGCAAATACACCTAAAATAAATATTTTAAAATCCATTAATTACATGTTTGTAAAATATTTAGTGATCATTTCAGTTGTGTTTCCATGGTGAAATGATTATCTACCATGAAGTGTGTGTGTATGTGTGTGTATATGTGTGTATGTGTAAGAGAGACAGACAGAGACAGAGAGAGATAGAGACAGAGAACAGCAAAGGAGGAAAGGGAGAAAGAGAGATGCTTTAACTCCCAATATTTAGGGTAATTGTGCAATTGGGGTTATTTCTAAACATTTTATTTTAAATTATGTGCACATGTGTACCTATGGATGTGTATATCCACATGGGTGCAGTGCCCACGGAGTTAAGAAGAGGGCATCAGATTTCCTGGAGCTGGAGTTACAAGTGATTGTAAGCCACCTAATATGGGTGCTAGGAGATGAACATGGGTCCTGCAAGAGCAGTACATGCCCATAACCACTAAGCTATCCCTCCAGTACCTAATTGTACAGTGACCTTCTCCACAAAGTTCTCATAGAAAATATCATTTTTACTTTGATTTTTTAAAGAACTGAGTGAAGTATACAATCTGATATTTGTCAATAATTTTTACATAATACCATTTATTTAGTCTTCTTTAAATCCTAAACAGGCAGCAAGGCCGCCATGAGGAGTGGGTCCCCACAAGCTGCAATGGCTTGGACCATGCCTAAAGGCCATCAGTCATTCAAGTCTCCTTAGGGTATTGAGATACCAAAGCAAACCCCCTTTTTACTTATTTAGTTACAGGTCAGAAGTAAAAGCAAGGCAAGATGTGAAACCAGACATCCGACAGCCTCCGTTCACAGACTACAGGCAGCCCCCACTGGACTACAGGCAACCTCCAGGAGGAGACTATCCACAGCCCCCACCTTTGGACTACAGGCAGCCTCCCTTGCTGGACTACAGGCAGCACTCCCCTGACACCAGGCAGTATCCTCTGTCAGACTACAGGCAGCCCCAGGTACCTTGAGCAGAGATCATAGAGTTCTCATCAAGACTTCCTGTTGTACAAGGAATGGAAAAGAAGGAAGACAGAAAAGAATGCCCTTCTGGGGTATAGAGCCAGGGCTCTGTTCCTGGTTCTGATATTAGATCAGCACCTGGATCCTCTAAACTGCACTGGATAAATTTGTTTCAGAATAAAGCAGAACAATCCATTCATTTATCCGTGAATCAATCAGTAATGGGCAAGTAGACATGGATAAACTAATCCCTGATGATATATATAACCAGCTAACTCCAAGTACTGAATTTTGTCAATTTTTATTGTTTTTTTTTAAGCTCTCCCTCAGAATATTGCTGATGGAGAAAATTTTGCCATTTTTCTAGCCATTGAGGTATTTTAGAGCTATAGATCTTTAAATGGTTCCCTGCATCCCACTCTGTGGTAAAGAGCCAAGCCTCTGTGCAAAGGGCAAAGCCAAGCATGGCTTCACATATAATGCCATTTAAATAAATCTTCTTTAAATCTTAAACATGCATCAAGACCACCATGAGTAGTGGGCCCATTGCAAGAGCTACCAACTCCCTGTGCAGGCAATCAAAGTCAAAGCTGTCAGTTAATATTGGGTGTACCTAATAAGACTTCTTATCCTCTTTGAGCTTCCATTTCCTAAAGGGTGGGCCTTCCTTACAGTCCAAGATAAGGAGCCGACCTTTATGAAAGGGATCTAGACCAGAGCTTAGTATCTAGTAACCTGGCAACTACAGTCCAAGATACAAATAAAGTGCAATTTCAATTCTATTGTCTGCATTGTGTCTAGTTATAAATTGAAGATTATCTTTATTCCCAAAAAGTTTAGGAATGGTGAAGATCAGGAAATCTTGAACATACTACATTTTAGGGAAAAGAAATTGTGTTTTGTATGTTCTAATATTCAGTAGTCTGTGCAATTGAAAGATGCACTCAGACCCTAGTAGATTTCACTTTTCAATTCAGATACCTGTTGCTTGTGCACACAGAGACAACACTAATATGGCTATTCATAATACTAATTGTAGTGAATGAGAAAATTCAGAAGTGATGGCATTCAGGCCTTTATGCAGTAATTACATGTTGATCAAGAAAACTGATACAAACTATACTGTTTGTTTTAACAACAGAGTTAACTGTTCTGATCTACTCAAACCTTCGAAACCATGTCATGCATTTTCAACATTTGTAAAGTCAGACTGCTGCTTCTCACATCATGTCATCTGCACACATTAATGATCAGAGGGAAGAGGAACAGGGAAACTGACTGTCGAAGGACCTCTAATACCAAACAATTACATGTTCCATTTTCTCCCCAACCCCAAAGGATTTTGACTATTTCACTGTGGACATGGAGAAAGGAGCCAAAGGATTTGGATTCAGCATTCGTGGAGGAAGAGAGTATAAAATGGATTTGTATGTGTTGAGATTGGCGGAAGATGGGCCAGCAATAAGAAACGGGAGAATGCGGGTAAGAAGTGTCTGTCTTTAGAGTTCCTCAGTTCTAAATGAAGACCCCACTGTGGTCTTAGAAGGATGCTGAGGCAGGCTAGCAAGCAAGCAGGCTGGATTTTACTTTCTGTTTCATGGCCTGATTTTTAAAGATTTGGCCAAACACGTATTAAGAATTACAGTTTTGAGCCAGGTGTGATGGTGCATGCTTGTAACCCCAGCACTGGGGAAACAGAGGCAGGAGTTTGGTGAGCTGAAGGTCATAGCAGTTTTGAGGCCACCTGGGCTATATGGTGTCACTTCTCAAAGAAATCAAAAAGATGGAACTGGAGAGAGAGCTCTGCTGTCAAGAGCACTGACTGCTCTTGCAGAGGACCCAGATTTGATTCCTCACACCCACTGGACAGCTAACAACCATTGGTAACTCCAGTTCCAGAGGAATCCCATGCCCTCTTTAGACCTCTTCAGACATTGCATCATACAGGTGCACTTAAATATATTCAGACATACACATAAAATTATAAAATAATAAATTTAAAAGAATTTTTTTTGCTCTTTTTGAGACAGGGTCTCCCCGTAGCCCCGGCTGTCCTGAACTCACTATATAGACCAGGCTGGCCTTGAACTCACAGAGATCAGCCTGCCTCTGCCTCCCAAGTGCTGGGATTAAAGGCACATTTTTTAAAAATCAAAAAGACATAAAAACTATACTGTCTCTTTTTTCTGCTTATAAATATCTAAAAATTGATAAATCTAAACATTGATAAATCTTAATGTTGATAAACCTTAACATTGTTTTTCTATGGTTCAATGATTCCATTTTCATTGAGGTTGAATCTTTTGAAATGTGTTTTTCTTTTTATATTCCTCCCCTTCCATATTTATTAATCAAATGGTCCTTGTGTCTCTTTGGAAATATTTCCTTTTACTAACTGAGCTTTAGACTTTGATGTTGGGCAGACAGGCACAGTACAGGAAAAAGGGATCAGCTTTTTGCACAAGGTTGCCCTTAAAAATGAGAGCAGTTGGACACTTCTAGTTACAGTGCACGTTGAGGAAGAGTTTTTAATACAATAATCACTTTGAGGTAGGTGGTGAATAACAGATTATTCATCTAAAAGTACAAAACAAAACTTGGTAATGCAGAACTTTATAGACAATATCTCGTCTCAAATGGCACTAGCATGTACATAAGGAAGTTCAATTGTTGCTGTAAATAAAATCTAAAATTCATCCTTACCCTCCCTCCTTGCTTTTTAAGTTCATACAGAAAAGCTGCAGACTGGAGTTCTGGAACCTGAGGTTCTGCTGAGCCTTGCCAATCAGTTGTTCCCAGCATGTGCCTGTTTTTCCTACCACCAAGCTTACTTCCTGCCATTCTCTTTCCTGAGTCAAGGAGTCATCTACAGGACAGAAGTAGAAAGGATGCAAATCATGATCATGTCTGTTTCCCTCCCTCCTCTAGGATCCTCTAATAACTGGGAGATATTGGGGTTGGAATTCCACCCCCAGGCAGGGCTGACTCCAAGAATAGACAACCCCTGTCCTGATCCAACAGTAGCATCCTTTTACCCATCTAGTGTGTCTATAGGAGAGACCTTCACATAGCTTCTTGCCTTGATAGCTCACTTCCAAACTAGAGTGGCACATTCTTTTTTAAAAAATTACATTCATTTATTTGTGGTGAGGGTGGGGACTGAGTATGTTATGACATTCATATATAGGTCAGAAGACAACTCACAAGAGTTGGTTCTCTCCTTCCACCATGTGGGTCCTAGGATTGAACTTAGGGGGTCAAGCTTGACAGCAAGTCCTTTACCCACTAAGCCATCTAGTCAACACAGAATGGCACATTCTTAACAAACTGCAAAATTACTTTATAAATGATTAAGTAGAACAAAATGAATCTTTGTGTTGCAAGTGAAGTCAGCATAGCACAAAGACCATGAGTGGAGTGAAATAACCAGTCTTTTGTGAACTAGGATAAGGAACCCCCAATGACTTCAGATGTCACCATATTTATAGCAAGAAGTCTAAATGACTTACTCCTGGGTAGATATAGTATTCCCAAGTCACAGAAGCCTAAACAGAATGTAAAATCGAAAAAGCTCTTCTAGAACATAAACTCTAGCAATGGTTCTTAGCATCGTCCCTGGCACCAGTGTTCCCTGGGAAGTTGATACAAATTCTGTAGAATAAGAAACATTCACCAACTCAATAGGCTGTGTTTTAAGAAGGCTTCCTGGTGATCTGGTACAAGCTGAAGTTGGAGAACCACTCTGCTGGAGGGTGGAGAGTGGGGCATCACCATGCAGGTGTGACACAGGTAGGATGTGTGTGGTTCAGGCTTTGCTAATTCTCCCTAGACCCATGACTACTGCTTCCATCCTGTTCCAATACCAAGAAGATCTAAATCCATGTAAACTCAAATTGGGAGTTCTATTGGCAGGTGCTCAGATTATGAGATGGTTTTTCTTCTGGCAGATAATAAAAGTGAATCCTCTGAGTTTTAGAAAACAGTATTTCCACTTCTAATCATAGATTATAAGAATAGGCAGTAATTCATCATTTTGCATGTCACTGTTATAAAGCAATCTTTATGTGTACAAGCAACACAAAAGGAATTATTATGGCTTGCTTAAGATCATATGGATTAATTTTCTTTGGAGGGGGAAAGACAGAGACAGAGAGACAAGGAGATAATTCTAATATTTATCCAAAAAATGAGCCACTTGGGAATCTCAGAAATTCCATTAATCAGATTTCATTGGTTGATATATATATATATATATATTTTGAGAGAGGGTCTCCCTGTAGCCACAGCTGGCCTGGAACTTGCTATGCAGACTAGGCTGGCCTCAGTCTCACAGAGATCCACCTGCCTCTGCCTCCCAAGTGCTGGGATTAAAGGTGATGCAACATCACACCCTGCTTGTTGATATTTTTTAAGTTTCATTATTTATTTTGTGTGGGGGGGGTGGCAAGTACCACAGCAGGAATATAGAGGTTAGAGGACAACCTGAAGGAAACAGTTCTTTCCTTCCTCCATGTGGGTCCCTGGGATCAAACTCAGGTCTTTCAGACTTAACAGCAAACACCTTTGCTTGCTGAACCATCTCACTAGCCTTTTATGTCTGATCTTTAAGGTAAGCCAGGGAACTTGGCAGAGAGGGGTGAAAGAGTTCTTCCTGCTATTTATGGAATATATTTAATATTCAAGTGCTATGGGGTTTTCCCACTCATGGTTTCTTATGACACTGATGAGGAACTCACCTAGACTACAGAGTCCAAGTCAAGGAAAGGGACAACTTCATAATGCAAGTTTGACAATGGTCATCTTATCAAGTCTCAGGATTAGAAGTACTTTGGATCTATAGAGGCAAAAGAAGCAATTGTTCTTGATCACAGCACATGATTAACTATCTTGTTTTATGCTAGTTACTATATTTGATTATTTGAAGCTAATAATTTCTACCCTCATTGATACTTATCAAACCTTGATAATAATTTGAGGCTGCAGAGATAGTTCAGTGGTTAAGAGCACTGACTACTCTTGCAGACGACCTAGGTTTTGTTCTCAGCACACACATGGTGGCTTACAACTGTCAGTAACTCCATTTCCTGGGGGCTGTGATGTCATCCTCTGGCTTCCACAGGCACTGCATGCATGTGGCATACATACGTACATGCAGGCAAAACACTCATATACATAAAATAAAAATAGATAAATCTTTCTTCAAACTTGATAGTTCAAAGATATATTTAAATTATTTCAGCAAGAACTAAGATTGATCAATGTTGGCATGACTTATGGTTTATTTTAAATAATCATTAATGCAATGATACATAGATTTCAATACAAGGCTTTACAAGGCAACAGTTAACCCCATGGGTATTATGACTTGGTTTGTAAATTTCTGAGACTCCTGAAAAATCTTGGTGAGCAGGGCATGTATGAATTATTAAAAATAAGCTCAAAAAGAGAAACATGAAGTTCTTCCCAGCCTTTGAAATACACAGGCACATTTCTCCCATGTTAATGTGATTTCTTCATTGTTTCTTCTGTGCATAAACTATGCACACATCCTTGAACAAATTCATCTGGTAGATATATTTCCCCCATTTTCAAGATCAAGAACAGAAGGAAAAATACAGATAGCAGTCTGATAGCAGCTGTCTAAAATTTAGTCCAACACAATAAGATGGTTCAAATCCAAAGCACTGCCAAAGAGCTGGAGGATTCTGGAAAATCACTTCATGTAACATGAATGAATTGCTATGTCGCTAAGTTTGAGGCATAAATACTACAATTTTGGGTGCTTTGTATTGCACCAGGTGTGAACTCTGAGCTTAAGACTTTTCCTGTTCCTATGTGTTAGCCTGGTTGTAGGGGAACAGTAATGACAGAGGGTATCCTTCTACTGGGGATTCTGAGGCACAGTGATACCCATCATTTTTTAAGTTTCTCTCTAGGCGTCCAAGTATTACCAAGAAAAATAACAATGATCACCCTACCCAGAGACTCTTTCATGGAACAGGTGGGGAGGAGCTGGTAGACAGAGTCTGAAGTTGGGTCCCTGTTAATTCATTTCACCTGTTCTTTCTGAGCACCTGCAGCAGTAAGAATTATTTCAGCAGATACCGTTAGCAAATTAGGTTATTAGGGAAATTAGGTCTAACAAAGTTGAGAGGGGTAAATTTTCCATAACTAAATAATACAGCTCTGGTACAAAGTTCTTAGAAATATAACCTCATTAAAAACTAAAACTAAATAGAAAACACAGACTAAGGATAGTGAGTGTTCAAAATAACTAACTGCTAAAGCTCAGTGAAACAAGGACTGTAAGAAATTTTAGATAAATGTGAAACATTTGGAGGGTAGGAATAGTAATTCTAGGTGCTTGAATAAAAATCTGGCAGACAGGTTGAAAGAGAATCTGAAAGAACAGGTTTGTTCTTAAAAAGGTAGCTAGGATGGGGGTGTAGGGTATAGGCCTGTGCTAAACTGCATGTTTAGCATCTGCAAGGTGTTTGATCCCCAACACAGGAGAAAAATGTTTTCTGTTTTCATAAAAGTAAACATCCCCCATCCCCATAAGATGTATTTTCTGTGATAAAAAGAACATCATTTGTAACTTCTTTGCTGGCAACTGGGCGGCACTCACATGTGCCCACTTTGCATTGCCTGATCTAACGGTCACACCACAGCTTGCATGAAGGGGACTTCAGAACCACGTAACATGTTACTAGACAGAACAATGTGGAAGAATTGTTCCTATCTTACCTATCACTTTGGTTTTTTTAAATGAAAAGCAAAATTTCCTGATTTCAATTTCTTTTGAATTTGTCCCCTTTCCTCCTGGTGTCCAGACACATCTAGCTTGAAACTACAAAATAAATATTTAAGTAAAGTATGTTCTAGTCCACATTTTGTTGTTATTAAACACAAAACCATTTACAGGACTATTTCTAATATATGTGATAGACGTAAATGCTAATTCTATTTCTAACACCCATGAACTTTTATCCAGCTTTAAAAAACAGAACATTGGCAGTCGCTTACGTTTCCATTTCCCTGCCCTCTCCAACCCCAGGGGAAGGAGCCACCGTCTTAAACAAAAAAGTACTTGACATTCTGAGGTTCCACATGCCTTTCTCAACTGTAGCATTCAGTTTTGCACGCTTTGGTAACTTTCTATAAATGAATCATAGTGTACATGTTCTTTCCTGTGCTTTCTTTTTATACATTATGTTTATGAGAGTCACCCAAGTTAATACATGAAGCTTTAATCATTTATTTTTACTGCTTTAAATTATTTCATTGTGTTACTATCCTACCATCTATGCAGTTGTCTGCTTTCCTGTTCTGTGGGCATTTGGAATTTTCTCTGTCAGTGGACCTTGAGATGTAATTAGTACAGTCCTTGAACATCCTAAGCTCTATATAAAGACTTTCTCAACACTGGTCTATTACCTAGAAAGGCACATATTTAATTAAATTCAGTGTATTAGTTACTTTTCTGTTGCTGTGATAAAATACTATGACCAAGGCAACTTCAAGAGGGATAAGAGTCCATAATGGATGGGGGGCATGGCGGTAGAGGCAGTACAAAGTAGAAAATGGAGTGCTCACATCTCCCACAGCAAATGAGAAGGAGAGAGACACACAGAGAGAAAGTGGGATGAGGCTATGAACTCTTAAAGCCTACCCCCAGCAACATACTTCCTCCATCAAGGCCACAAGTCCTGAAAGGTTCCATGACCTTCTCCAAACAGTGCCACTAACTGACCAAGTGTCCATATACTTGGAGCCTGGAGCCTATGGGGGACATTCTCATTCAAATCACTGAACTAAGTTATACAAAAATATTCTAAGTGAGTTTATAATGTTATATGTGTGCCACTGATGAGAACAAGTTTTCATACTTGCAAAACTTGTGTTTCTACCTTGTAAATTGCTCTAGTAGATGGAAATGACATATCATATGGGTTTGAGTTTGCATGTCTTCATTACAAATGATGTTCATTATCTTTTCTTGTTATTGGACTTTCATGTTCCCTCTTGAACTGTATATCTTTTCTTTATTTTCTGTTGAATATTTGTTCTTCTAATATTGATTTTTAGAAGTGCTTCTATATTCTTGGTAATAGTGATTTATTGACTACTGCGATGCGATCTCTTATTCTGTTTATGCTTTGTAGCTCCACTTTCTTCATGATGCTCATTTTGGTATAGCTGACTTAACCTTTTCCTTTATGGTTTCCATTTTTTAGTTGTGCTTGAGGAATCATTTCTCTGCATGATCTCTCTCTCTCTCTCTCTCTCTCTCTCTCTCTCTCTCTACATGTATGCGTCTGTGTATCTGTGTGTGCACATGCATGTGAACCAGAGAAGGACTTCTGGCATCATCCTTTATCACTCTCTGCTTTACTCCCTTGGGACAATGTATTAGTTACTTTTCTGTTGCTGTGATAAAACACCAAGACCATGGCAACTTATAGAAGGAAGAGTTTATATAGCTTACAGTTCCAGAAGGGTAAGATTCCATAATGGTGGGGGAGACATGGTGGCAGAAGGTAGTTGGAGTAGAAAGCCAAGCAATCACATCTCTAAGCAGGCAACAGGAAGCTGAAAGAGACAGACTGGAAATGGGCATGGTTATATACTATCAAAGCCCGCCCCAGCAACCTGCTTCCTCAAGCATAGCCACACCTCCTAAAGGTTTCATGACCATCCCCAAACAGTGCCATGAACTGGGGACCAAATGTTCATATACTTAGAGCCTATGGGGGACACTCATTGCAATCACCATGTTCGACTCCCTGGCCCTAACTGGGCTCAAGACCATATCACAATGCAAAACGCATTTAGTCCACCCTTAAAAGTCCCCATGGTTTTAACAGTCTCAAAACAATTCAAAAGTCCAAAGTCTCTCCTAAAATTCAAGGTACTCTTAACTGTAAGCCCCTGTAAAATCAAAAGGCAAATTACATATTTCCAACACACAATGGAACCAAATGCATATTCCTATTCCAAAAGGGAGGAATGGGGGCATAGTGAGGAAACAAAAGTGAAACCCAACAAGGCAAACACCAAATCCTGCAGCTCCATGTCCAAAGTCTGGGTCTTTACTCCCAAACGCTGAGACGGCAGCCCCTCCAGCTTTGCTCCATGCAGCATACATCTCTCTCTCTGGGCCATCCCTGTGTGCAGCTCTCCTTGGCAGATGTCTCATGCATCTTGAACATCTTGGAGTTTCCACTGCCAACCAGGCTTTACCTTCACAGCTTCATGCAATGGTCTCTCAGGGCCTTCTGGCCTGTCAAGGCCTTTTTTATGTAGGGATGCCCTTACTGCACACTGCCTGGTCTTGGGAGCTCTCTGAAACCGTGGGGGAAGGATTTTGAATCCTTCACTCTTGCATCTTTCATCTAAAGCCAGCACCACATGAACAACACTGACAAGTCTGGCTGCCAGCCTGGGATGGACCCTGGCCTGCTTCATCCTCAGGAGCAGCTTTCTTTCTTTTTCTTTTTCTTTCTTTTTCTTTTTCTTTCTTTCTTTCTTTCTTTCTTTCTTTCTTTCTTTCTTTCTTTCTTTCTTTCTTTCTTATCCCAGCACTCAGGATGCAGAGGCAGGTGGATCTCTGTGAGTTCAAGGCCAGCCTGGTCTACATATCTAGCAGCTTTCTTAAGGTGTGGTTTTCTAGAAGCCAAAAACCCCTCCAGACTTTTCCTGTCATAATTTGGAGGCTTAGCTGACTGTGGTCTTTCCCTGAAGGTACTCCTTCCATTGTTTGAGTACAAATCTGGAAGCCTCTCCTGAATGACTGATCTTCTTATCAATGGGCACCTCTCCTTCAGCACAAGCCTGGGCTCCAACATATTAAGCTCCATAGTGCCCTCTTTCTCTCCATTCTGTACATTCTGTATTTCCTTGTATCTCACTTGTTTGTTTGTTTTGTTTTGTTTTTTCACTATAGGCCTCCATATTCACCATTAATGACCATGTCACCAATTCTACATTAGGCTGTCTTGAAATTTCCTCCACCACAGAAATTAGTCCATTACTGTTCAACTTAGCCTCAGGCACACTCTTAGGCTATGGACAGACAGCAGCCAGTCTCTGCCAAAATATCCCAGCTATGGCTTAAGTCTGCCTACAATATTCAATCCCTTTTCTAGTCCAAACTTCCTTAGTCTTCCACATACCTCCAGAAACCCACATGGTCAGGTTTTTCACAACAGCCCACTCTCTGGTACTAAGTTCTGTATTAGGTCCTTCTCTGTTGCTGCGATAAAAGACCTTGACCAAGGCAACTTATAGAAGGAGGAGTTTTTTGGCTTACAGTTCCAGAGGGGCAAGAGTCCATCATGGTGGGGAGGCATGGTGGCAGGGGTGGCTGGAGTAGAAAGTGGACTGCTCACATCTACAAGCAGGCACAGAAAGCACAGAGACAGACTGGAAGTGAGCATGGCTATATACTCTTCAAAGCCTGCCCCCCAGTGACATGCTTCCTCTAGCATGGTCACACCTCCTAAAGGGTCCATGACCCACCCCAAACAGTGTCACAAACTGGGGACCAAGTGTTCAAATACCTGGAGCCTATGGAGGACACTCATTCAAATTACCACACAGTCTCACACTGAACAAGGAGCTTCCTGTTGTTTGCTTAGGCTGGCTAGCCAGTGAGTCCCAGTAATTCTCTTATCTCTGCACACATATTCCCAGCACTGGAGTTTACAGGTACATGCATCTAAGCTCAGATTTTACATGGGTGCTGGGGATCTGAACTCAGATTATCATGCTTATATCAGCAAGAGTTCTCACCCAATGAGCATCTCCTCAACCCAACAACACATAGTTTTAAGCATCTTCTCTACTTTCTAAACATTTTGTAATTTTACTTTTCAAATCTACATCTTAAAACATCTAGAGTTGATTTTTGTATGTAATATAAGGGATAACTCCAACTTTCATTTGTCCTTGTGTGTAACCTCATGTCATAGCATCATCTAATGAATCTTCCTTCATTTCTCCCCATCTACAATGATAGCTTGATAATAAATAAAAATTTTGTAATTGCAATGGTCTGTTTATTTTTAAAAACTTTAGAAGCTATTGAAAAATTCTTAAGTCTGTTTGGGAAATTATTTCTCAAGCAAGAGTCCAAAAAGAGAAACAATAAGGCCTGTCCATCTGCGTTCATAGCACCACATTTATCTTTGGGTGAATTTTGAGTTCTGATGGAGAAACCATCAATATACTCGTCCACAATTACACACCTCAGCTTTGAGTATTTGCCTGTTCTAGGGCTCTTTGTTCCTCCACACAAATTTTAGAGCCTTCCTTGTTACGTTTTAGGTTTCTCCAGATTCCTGGTAGGACTTTATTGGAACGGTGAGGAATACCTCTGTGGTAGAATGCTTGCCTACCGTGCGTGAAGCTCTGGGTTTGACCTGTTGTAGCACATAAATCAGGCGTAATCTCAGCACTTGGGAGGCGGAGACAGGAGAAGCAGAAGTTCAAGGACGTTCTCAACTACGTAGCGAGTTAATGCCACCCTGGGTTACATGAGACCCTGTCTCAAAAAGAAAATTAGAATTTTTATTGGAATCTATATATAAAAGTGGGAAACTTACATCTTTGTTATATTCATTCTTTCCTTTTATAAACCTATTACAATCCATTTACTTAGATTTTTTATAAACTTCATAAATAAAGTTTTTATAGTTTTGTTCAAACAGACCAACAAATATTTTATTAGATTCTCAGTCACTTTGCCTTATTTTTGCTTTTGACTATTATGTTTTTAAAACCCTGCATGTATTGAGTGCATGCATGTTCTTTTACTATTTTTCAATACAGTAGGTTTTTTTAAAGACAAATTTGTAGGCTCACAACAGTTGAGAGGAAGCTACAAACATTCCCCCATGTCTTCCCTGCCCCACATACACACAGTCTCCCTCATACCAGCATCTCCCAACTGAGTGCTACATTTGTTACAAATGGCAAACTGGGTCTGGAAAAATGGCTCAGCGGTTAAGAGTTCTGACTCCTCTTGCAGAGGACCTGGGTTCGATTCCCAGCATCCACATGACAGCTACAAACCGTCCTTAGCTCCAGTTCCAGGGGAATCCGAAGCCCTCTTTTGACCTCCGCGGCATTGCACGGCACGGGTGCACTCACATACATGCAGGCAATACACTCATACACATAAAATAAAAATAATAAAATAAAAATATTAAAAAAAAATGGCAAACCTACCGCGACACATTGCCACCCAAAGCCCATGGTTACTTAAAGCCCGTGTTCACTGTTGGTAGTACACATTCTATGGGTCTTGACGCACGTACAGCAACCTGTACCAATAACTATATCAATCAGTTTTTCAGTATCCCCCAAATTCTCTGTACTCCTTGTATGCATGTCTTATTCCCTTGTCCTAGTTTGTCTCTCCCCTGCTGTAACAAAACACTCTGACTAATACCAACTTGGGGAGGAAAGGGTTTATTTTATCTTACATTTCCCAGCTCACCATTCATCAGGGAGCTCAAGGTAGGAACTCAGGGCAGGAACCTGGAGGCAGGTGCTAGAGCACAGGCCATGGTGGAACGCTGCTTACTGGCTGCTCCCCTGGCCCCTGCTCAGCTTGCTTCCTTATGCAACACAGGCCCACCTGCCCAGGGGTGGCACCACCCACAGTGGGCTGGACCCTCCCACATCACTCAACAATCAAGAAGATGCCCCACAGACATGGCCACGGGCCAATCCTGTGGAGGCAATTCAAGTTGACACTAAAGCTACCCAGCACAGCCCTCCATCCCTACCAACTATTAAATTTTACTTCTTAGTTTTATCTTTTCCAGAATGTCTTCTACTTGGAATGCTACAGCACGCAGCCTTTTCCGATGGGCCTCTTTAATTCAGTAATATGCATTTAACTTTCCTCCATATCTTTTCATGGATTATTAGCCCATTTCTTTTTAATGCTTAATAATATTCCCATATCTGGATGTGCCACAGTTCAACTACCTATATATCCATTGAAAGATATCATCATGGTTAGTTTTTATTGTCAACTTGACACAACTGGGAGTCACCTGAAAAAGAGAGTCTCAACTGAGAGAAGTTTGCCAGATCAGATTGGCCTGTAGCTATGTCTGAGAAATGGTCTTGGTTGTTGATTCATGTGAGAGGACCCAGCCCACTATGGATGGTGCCACCCGTAGGCCAGTGGCACTTGGTTGTATAAGAAAGCTGGCTGATCAAGAGCCAGAGGGAGCAGTCCAGTAAGCAGCATTCCTCTATGGTTTCTGCTTCAGTTCCTGCTTGTGTGCCTGCCCCGACTTCCCTCAATGTTGGATATAACATGGAAGCATAAGCCAAATAAACCCTTTCATCCCTAACTTGCTTTTGGTCAGAGTGTTTTATAATGGCAACAGAGAAGAAAACTAAAATAGACATTTAGTTTCATTTCAATGTTGGCAATTATGAATAAAGCGACTACAAACATCTATGGGCAAGTTTTTGTGTAGACGTCATGCTTTCCACAGCATCCAGTTCTTTATTTGGGTTCTAAAGGTCAGATTCACATTGTCAGGCTTGCATGGCTAGTGCTTTTACCCATCTGCCTGAGTCAACAAATATTTTTTATATATTGCTCAATTACATCCTGAAAATTATTAATGCTCTTGCTAATTTGAATAATTTATCTGTAGCTACATTCAAATTTTTGTGTAATAATCACATCTCTTGAAAATAATTAGGGTTTTTAAAATTCCTTTTAAGTGCTTTAATTTCTTTTTCTTTTGCACTTCTCTGGCTTGGCTTCTTGTATGAAGCTGAATAGAAGTGGTCAAAGCATGCATGCTCATGTTCCCTCTAATCTCAGTGGGAGTACTTTCAGCATTTTATCATTAAACATGATGTGTAATGGATTCTTAAAGTCAACCTTTATCAGATCAAAAATGGTTCCTCCTATTACTGGTTTGCTAAGAGAGTTTATTATGAATAAATATTGCATTTTATCCACATTTTCTATAGCCATAAAAAGTATTACATGATCTTTTTAATATGTTAATATGATTGTTGGTAGTAATGGATTTTTATGTTAAATATTTCTTGATTTCCTAGAGTAAGTCCTGCTGAATCACAATGTATCCTTTTTATGCCTTGTTCTTTGATACTTTTTTAGGATTTTAAAATGTGTTCTTAAATAAAATTATCTTTTAATTTTCTTTTCTTGTAGTGACCTTGAGTGATTTCAACATTAGCATTATACTAGCCTTTTAAAATAAGAAACAGAATGATTCTTTCTATAGCTGTTAGTGTCTACAAGACTTTTTGTAGCTGAGATTTGTCTTTGAATATTTGGCAGAATGTACTTGTGAATCAATCCAGGTCCAATGTGCTTTCTTCACATAAACATTTTACTCCACTAATTATGTTTCTATAATAATTAGAAAACCTTAAGGTTTTCTACTTCTTCTTGACTCTATCTGGTAAAGTGCTTTATCTTACTTATTTCATCTTAGTTTTCAAAGTTGGCAGGTTGGGCTTTATTTTTTTGTGGTGTGTGTGTGTGTGTGTGTGTGTGTGTGTGTGTGTGTGTGTGTGTGTATCTATGTGTTTTGCTGGATACTGATCCCAGAGCCTCACATACACTAAGTACACATTCTGCACTGAGTTGTACTCCTGGCCCCAGGTTTCAGACACTGAGCTTCACCCATCCCACTTTTCAAAATTTTTAGTAATACCTCCCATTCTTATCAGCTAAAGCATTTCATTTTTGCTCCTCCATTGTATGTGCACTCTTTCAGTCTGTCTATGTTTATTAATCATGTCAGAGATTTTCCCATTTTCTTTTATTCTTATCAAATAACCAGCTTATATATTTGTCCTCTTACTTGCATTTCTTTTCATTCCATCCACTTTCCTTTATCTTGTTCCTTCCTTTTATTGAATTTTTCTGATTTTCATACAATATAATGTGATGGTATTTAGAGTCCCTCCCCTATGCATACCTCTCCTTTTAAGACCTATGGAGTCTAATGTGTGTCTCCAAATGTCCTTGCCCTTCAGTGTGGGTCCATCCACTGGATCCTGCTTAGCCCACCTACCTATAGTCCCATCTTTGAAAGAGACAGTCTCTCCCCCTTACAGTGACCATCAATTTCCAAAATTTCCTTAAGTTGGACTGGGGTTTCTTACCCACTTCCCCATAACTGTCCTTGGATTTTGTATGGTTTGAACTTGCATGGGACTTGTGTGTGTCATCATCATTGATGTGAGTTCATATGTGTAACCAACAAGCTATCTGGAAAACTCCTTGTGGTCATCCACCACCTCTGGCTCTTACAAGCTTTCTGTCCTCTCTTCCACAATGAACCCTGAGCCTTGGGAGGCAGAGTTTGGTACATGTGTCCTGTTCAGGGATAAGCACTCTTCAGCCTCTTATTCTCTGCACATTGGCCAGTTGTGGGTTTCAGCATTAATTACCATCTGCTGCATAAGGAAACTTCTCTGATGAGAGTTCAGAGATGGATTAATCCATGAGTACAATAATAACTCATTAGGAGTCAGTTTAGTGCAATTACTATTTAGTACAAAACAAGTATTGTGCTCTCCCCTATGTCCTGTGACCTGTCTAGCCTCGGGTTCCTGAACCTGATATCAATGTCAGGTATGGGATCAATCCTATGAAGCGGATCTTAAATACAATTAGAAAATGGTTGGTTGCTCCCATAATATTTGTGCCACTATTGCCCCAGTGGGTATATCTTCCCAGGCCAGTTGTAGTTTACAGGATTCACAGCTGGGTATTATTTTTTCCTTCAGGTAGCATGCATAGCACCTTCCAGCACTGTGAAGGCTAGCCAGTGGAGATGAGGCTCTGAAGTCAGCACCAACTTGATTTCTCCTTGTTTGTTCTACAGCTCATGTATGCATGTCTTCAGCAATAAGGTCTTACCATCAAGTTCCCATTCTGTAGATTGTCTCTTCACTTGAATGATAGTGTCCTTCCAAGTACAAAAACTTTTAAATTTCATGTGGTCCCATTTGTCAATTGTTGGACTTAATGACTGTGCTATAAGAATCTTATTCAGAAAGTCCTTTCCTGTGCCAATGTGTTCCCTACTTTCATCTCTATCTAATTCAGAGTATCGGGTCTTATGTTGAGATCCTTGGTTCACCTGGAGTTGAGTTTTGTGCATGATAAGAGATAGGGATCTAGTTTCATTCATCTACATGCCCTTAACCAGTTTGAGCAGCACCATTTGTTGAACATTCTGTCTTTTCTCCAGTGTGTATTTTTGGCCCCTTTGTCATAAATCAGGTAAATGTAATGTGTGTATTTATATCTGGGTCCTCAATTCTGTTCCACTGACTAATGTGTCTGTTTTTATGCCAATACCATGTTGTTTTTATTACTATAGCTTTGTAATATAATTTGAGATCAGGGATGATAATCCCTCCAAAAGTTTTTTGAATTTTCAGAATTATATTGGTTATCCTAGTTTTTTGTGTGTATTTCCATAGGAAACTTTAGATCATTTTTTGAATTTCTGAAGAGTTATGTTGGAATTTTAATAAATCTTGCACTGAATTTCTAAATTGCTTTTGGTAGGATGCCAATTTTCACAATATTAATCCTACCGATCTATGATCATGGGAGGTCTTTCCATCTTCTGGTATCTTCTTCAATTTTTTTTTCTTCAATGCCTTAAAGTTTTTATTGTAAAATTCCTTCACTTCTTTGTTAGATGTATTCCAAAATATTTTTTGAATTTTGAGGCTATCATGTTTGGGAGCGTTTCCCACATTTCTTTCTTGGTACGTTTGTGTTGGTGTATAAGAAGGATGCTGATTTTAGAATGTTAATTTCACATCCTGCTACTTTGAAGAATGTATTTATCAGCTTTAGGAGTTTTCTGATGGAGTGTTTAGGGTCTTTTAAATATATAAATACAATCAATCTATTGTCTGCAAATAAAGATACTTTGACTTCTTCCTTTCCAACTTGTATCCCCTTTATCTCCTTCATTTGTCTTATTACTCTAGCTAAGACTTCAAGCACTATATTAAACAGGAATAGAGAGAATGGACATCGTTCTCTTGTGCCTGATTTTAATGGGAAAGCTTTTAAGTTTTTCTCACTTTAGCATGGTGTTGGCTGTGGACTTGTGGTATATTTCTTTAATATATTGAGATATGTTCACTGTATGCCTTCATTCTCCATGACTTTTTTTCCCAGTTAATTATTTATTTAATAACCACATACTTAGAAGAAGCATTTCATTACAACAGCATTGACATATTCAATAACAATTTTCTGAGCTAAGATGCATTTTTTTCAAAATTGGCTGTAAGTTTTTAGGTTTACAGTTTAATTATTACAGGTATACAATATTGTACTCAATATAAACCCTATAAGACAAAAAATTAAATCTTTAAAAAAGATCTCCATTTCATTATTAAAATACACAGTTTCATTCAGAGAAATTCATTTTCAATGCAACTGACATTAAGATGTTTGCACATGTGTTTCTAATCTCTATATATCTGATTATAACTAGTGAGAGTCGGTTACTTTCTGAGCTCCTTGGCATCTGAGCATGGATATAAAGTCATCAGGTAGATTTCAATGGTAATGTTTTTCACATTTACTAATTCTTATTATTACTTTTTAATCATTATTTTTTAATTTTTAATGACTACATGATTAGAAGAAGCATTTCACTGCAA
>NW_008335967.1:7932269-7932650 GCF_000622305.1 Nannospalax galili | reverse complement strand
CTCTAATCTGTATGTATCTGATTATTACTAGTCATAATCGGTTGCACTTGGATCCTTGGTGCCTGTGTATGTCTATGAAGTCATCGGATAGATTTCAGTGGTAATGTTTATCATCTCTACTAATTAGCATGATGTAAATTTCCATGCTTCCTCCTCAAATATAATACATTAAAAAAAAATTTGTTGACTTTTTTTGTGTATATCACACAGAACATCCCAAATCATCTTATTCAACTATATACCCACTTCTTAGATGGCACCCTCCCATAGCATCCCTCCCCCAACTAGAGCCCTTATACTCTGATATCCCTGCTACTGTCTGCTGTGTTGTCAGCACCCCCAGCCATTCCCCACTACTTGCCCTTCTAGTGAATCTAGTCA
>NW_008335967.1:7913698-7932225 GCF_000622305.1 Nannospalax galili | reverse complement strand
GGTCACATGGGCTTGGGAGGAGCCCCTGGCTTCTTTCTTTTACCAGTTCCGCCTATGTGAAGATAAGTCATCAAAGGTCCTGCTCGACCATGGCTCCCTTCTCTTGAAAGCATGGAGGAAATGATTCCTCTGTGTTGACCCTCCTCTTCGCAGACTGGACACTGGATCATGTCTATCTCATGGGATCTCCTCAGCTTCCTTGATCAAGAGGACAGGTGACCCACCACAATTACAGGACATTTTGAGAGGTGCTCATAGTCCCCTGGAACTAGTCAACCTAGGAAGGCTAGGAGCAAAAAATGTCCTTTATGTCCCTCTGACCAAATTATTATAGGCCTCAAAGTATATCTGTTAAACACCCAAGAAGGTTAGTTCCACCAGTCTGATACTTTTAAATACTGTGTCATGCAGATAAATCTTGGGCAAAGACGAGTCGTTCTCAGATAAACCTTACCTAGACATACTTACCTAGACATATATTTCTTGATCTGCTATGTATAATTTGTCAGTAGGTTGTAGGAGTAATATGGTTCTCTCTGGTTTTCAAAACTAGCTAGGCATTGCTTATCTCCCAAACTGTCTCACTCCTCTTAAGGTGCCCCCATTTCCCTCCATTCTCCCTTACTAATACCCTTCTCCTATGGCCCTACCTCTCTTGAGTTCCTTCTTTCCCCTTATCCCCTAGGTTCTTTGTATACCCTTCCCTCCCCCCTCCCTTAAACTATCCCAATTTTTGTCCATATCTCCCTTATTAAGGCCTGTTTCCTTTGTTTCCTGTAGTTATGTCTGGATACATACTTATTTATCAGAGTCTGATCCTAGGATCCACATATGAGGGAGAAAAATATGTCGATTTTTTTCTGAGTCTGTGTTACTTCACTTAGTATAACAATTTGTAGTTCTATTCATTTGCCTGCAAATTTCATGATTTCATCTTTCTTTACTGCTGAGTAAAACTCCATCGCATAAATGAACCACATTTTCTTTATCCACTCATCAATTGAGGGACACTTAGGTTGCTTCCATCTCTTAGCTATTGTGAAAAGAGCAGCAACAAATATAGATGTACAAGTGTCTCTGCAATAGAATGAGTTCTTTGGGTATATGCCAAGGAGTGGTGTAACTGGGTCAAATAGTCCATTTGTAGCTTTATAAGAGTTCTCCACATTACTTTCCATAGGGGTTGAACCAGTTTGCAGCCCCACCAGCAGTGGATGAGTGTTCCCCTTTCCCCACATCCTCTCCAACATTTGGTATCATTTGTTCTCTTGATCTTACCCAGTGTGACTGGGGTGAGGTGAAATCTTAAAGTGGTTTTAATTTGCATTTCCCTGATTATTAGTGATGTTGAACATCTTTTAAGATGTTTCATAGCCATCTTTACTTCTTCTTTTGAGAATGCTCTCTTCAGCTCCTTAGTCCATCTTTTAATTGGGTTGCTTCTTGTCTTGAGTGTCTGTTTTCTGAGTTCATTATATATTCTGGATATTAAACCTCTGTCATATGTGTTGTTGATAAAGATTTTCTCCCTTTGTGTGGGTTTTCTGTTCACTTCCCTGGTTGCCTTCTTTGATGTACAGAAGCTTTTTAGTATAATGAGGTCTCATTTGTTGATTCTTGACATGTTTCCTAAGCATGATGTCCAGTTTAGAAAATCCTTTCCTACACCTATATTTTGTAGGTTTTTCCCAATGTTTTCTTCTAATAGTTTCAGAGTTTCAGGCTTTACATTGAGGTCTTTGATCCATTTGGAATTAACTTTTGTGCAGGGCGAAAGATAGGGGTTTAGTTTCATTCTTCTACAGGTGGAGATCCAGTTTTGCTGGGACCATTTGCTGAACATGCTGTCTTTCCTCCAGTGAATATTCTTGGCTCCTTTGTCAAATATCAGGTAGCGTGTCCTTGAGTCTGTTGATATGGTGGATTACATTTATTAAAATACATAGGGTGAACCATACCTGCATCTCTGGGATGAAGCCAACTTGATCCTGATTAATAATCTTTTTAATGTGTTCTTACATTCAGTTTCTCAGTATTTTATTGAAAAGTTTTGCATCTATATTTGTCAGAGAGATTAGTCTATAATTTTTTATTGTTAGGTCTTTGTCTGCTTTTGGTATTAAAGTAATACTAGCTTCATAGAAGAAATTTGGGAGTGTTCCTTTCATCTGTATTTTGTAGCCTAATTTGAGGAGTTTTATTGTTAGTTCTTCTTTGAAAGTTTGATAGAATTCCATTCAGTATCCATCTGGTCTTGAGCTCTTTTTAATTGGGAGATTTTTAAATTACTCTATCTCATTTGTTTTTATGAATCTGTTTAAATTATTTATATCATTTTTATTTAATTTTGGTAGACTGTACATAGAAATTTATTCATTTCTTTTAGATTTTCTAGTTTAGTAGAGTATAGATTTTTTAAATATGTCCTTATAGTTTTCTGAATTTTCTTTAGGTCTGCTGTAATGTTTCCCTTCCCATCTCTGAGTTTGTTAACTTGGGTCCTCTGTCCCTTTCCTTTAGTTAATTTGGCTAAAGGTTTGTCAATATCATTAATCTTTTCAAAGAACAAATTCTCCATTTAATTGATTCTTTATATTGTTTTCTTCATTTCTATTCCATTAATTTCAGCATTGATTTTACTTATCTCTTCCTGTCTGCTTTTTTTAGGTGATGCTTAATCTTGGTTTTCCAAGGCTTTCAAGTGCATCATTTATTTATTTACTTATTTATTTATATGAAATGTTTCTAATTTTCTGGTGTAGGCATTTAATGCTGTAGATTTTCCTCTTAGGACTGCCTTCATTGTGTTCCCATTGGTTTTGGTATGTTGTGTTTTCATTTTCACTAAATTTTAAGAAATTTTTAACTTCCTTCTTGATTTCTCCCATGATCCATTTTTCATTTAGTAATGTGTCATATAGCTTCCATAAGTTTGTGTACTTTCTCTCATTTTATTGTTGTTGATATCTAGCTCTATTCCTTTGTGGTCAGATAGAATACAAGATGGTATTTCAATTTTCATAAATTTGCAGTCAATTTTGGAGAAAGTTCCATGGGCTGATGAGAAGAATGTGTATTCTTTGGTGTTTGGATAGAATGTTCCCTACATGTCTGTAAAGTTCATTTAATTTATGGTGTCATGTAACTCCAGGGTTTCTCTTTGTCTGTTTCACCTGTCTACTGGTGATAGCAGTGTATTTATATCACCCACTATCATTGTGTTGGAGTCAATGTGAGATTTTTTTTATGCATATGAGTGTATTGCCTGCATATGTGTAAGCGCACCCATGTCATGCAATGCCCAGAGAGATCAAAAGAAAGTGTTGGTTCCCCCAGAACTGAAGTTATAGAGAATTGTTACCCACCATGTGGGTGCTGGGAATCAAACCCAGGTCCTCTGCAAGAGCAGCCAATGCTCTTAACCTCTGAGCCACCTCTCCAGCCCCTGATTCAATGTGAGATTTTATAGCTAATAAAAAGTTTTATGAAATTGGATACCCCTGAGCAAGATGCATATGTTTAGGATTGTAATTTATTCTTAGTGGATTTTTCCTTTAATGAATGAAGTGACCTTCCCTGTTTCTTCTGACTAGTTTTAGTTTGAAGTCTATTTTGTCAGATATTGGAATAACTACACCTGCTTGTTTCTTAGCTCCATTTGCTTGGAATATCTTTTTCCATCCTTTTACCCTAAGGTGGTGTCAATCATTTTTGGTGAGGTGCATTTCTTGGTGGCAGAAAACTTATGGGTTCTGTTTTCTAATCCAATTGTTTAGTCTGTGTCTTTTTACTGAGGAGTTGAGACCATTAATGAGGACTATTATTGACCAATGTTTATTAATTCCTGCTATTTTGGTGTTGTACTACTGTTTTCTTTCTCCTCTTTTGGTTGACTGTTCTGCAATAATTTGTCTATTCTTTGTGCCCTCTTGAGAGTGCTTAATCTTCTCTTCTGACCTAAGTATTACATCAAGTATTTTCTGTAGAGTTGATTTCATGGACATAATTTCCTTAAGTCTATTTTAATCATGTAAAGTTTTTCTTGCTCCTTC
The DNA here is from genome assembly GCF_000622305.1 of Nannospalax galili. NCBI lineage: Eukaryota > Metazoa > Chordata > Mammalia > Rodentia > Spalacidae > Nannospalax > Nannospalax galili. The sequence continues at coordinate 7,928,173 of NW_008335967.1, read as the reverse complement.
AACTACAGTTGATAGTTTGCTTGGTATAGTAGCCTGGCCTAGAATCTCTGTTCTTCCATGACTTGTATGACATGGTTCCATGCCCTTCTGGTTTTCATAGTCTCCATTGAAAAGTCATCTGTTATTCTGATGGGTCTGCCTTTATATGTGATTTGATCTTTCTCACAGTTTTGCATATCTTTATTCTGTACATTTAGTGTTTTGACTATTATATGATGTGGGGAGTTTCTTTTCTGGTCCTGTCTACCTGACTCTGTATGCCTCTTGTACCTTGATGGATATTTCTTTCCCAAGGTTTGGAAAGTTTTCTTCTATAATTTTATTAAAAAATATTTTTGGTGTCTTTGACCTGGGTTTCTTCTCCTTTTTCTCTGCTTGTGATTCATAGATTTGGTCTTTTTACAGTGTCCCAGAGGTCTTGCACATTCCAGTTCTGTGTTATTTTAGATTTGACATTTTCTTGGATTGAGTGATCTATTTCCAAAAGCTTGTCTTCAAAAGCCAATATTCTGGTTCCATTTACTCCACTTCCTTTTTACTTTTTTCCTCTAAATTTTTTATTTGAGTTCATGAGTTTTTTATTTCAAGTTTTATTTCAGGTCTTCATTCAGTCAGTTTTTTATTCATATCCTCTTTGAGTTCCTTTGTACACATTTATAATTGCTATTTTGAAATCATTATCTGTGCATCTACTTGGTTGTCATTCTCAGGAAACATTCTGATGGAGTTGTTAATTTCTATATTAGGCATATATTGTCTTAGTTATCCAGGCTATTTCTATTTTTTTCTCTGAGATCTGGGCATCTGGACTTGTCTGGTGGTGCTTCTTGGTATTGGTAAGTTATCTTGTCCTTGTTGAATATTGGTATCTTGTTTGTTGTTTTTCCAACTTTTCATGGCCCAGCTGACTAGCACTTGGTGTTCAATTTGGGGGCCACTTTATGTTAATAATATTAATTGAGGTGAAAGAAGTGGTCTCAGTTCAGCTAGAGATAGGTGCAAATTTTTTGAGTTGAGATTCCAGGACTGACTATACAGGGTCCTGGATCAGCAGAGTGGGATGGTGGTTGCTTGATGATCAGGTTGGCTAGTAGGTTAGGGTGAGGGTTCACAAGTCTGAGGCTCACAGAGCTTAGATGGTGGGGCACAGGGAAGTCTCAGGGACAGAGTTCAGGACTGCAAGTCTGGGGCAGGGGAAGATCCTGGAGATTCAGACTAGGCTGAGAGCTGAGATGACTTACCCTGCCAAGGCTGGAGGGGTACAAAGATCTGGGATAGGTTGCGATCCCTTGACTGGAGGAAGTCTGAGAGCTAATATGGCCTGACACTAGGGAGTCTTAGGGAAGGCACTCTGGCTATTCCTTTTCATAGTCCTTTTTTGGATATTTATATCAACATAGCTCAGGATTTTTCCTCTAAGGATGTTGTTTTGTTATATAATCTGTTCATTATTTTAAGTTCTGAATGTATTCTAATTTCCAGTATGATTTATTCTTTGACACATAATCAAAGTTTCAGGCTTTCTTTACTTCTAATAATAAGGTATAAATTTAAGTCTGTAGTCTTGATGTGAAATATGTTAATTATTTTATTCTAAATATATTCTAATTTCTATTAAGATTCTTTGACTCCATTATGATCATTTTTTACTTGTGCATTATTTAAAAGCTATTTTTTATTTTTTAAATGAATGAGAATGTTCTTGTTAAGTTTTTGTATTCTTGATTTTTAGCATAATTCCATTGTCTTCAAAGGTTATAACATAAGCTTTCAGTTTTTCAAATTTGTCATAACTTGATCTTTTTCTCACATTTTTGTATAAACCCATGTGTACTGGAGAAAAGTGTGCATCTATAGTGGATGAGGGGCTGTGTGGTGATACGTCCATGGAATGAAGTTTGATGATTGTGCTACTTTTACATCCTTACTAATTTTTATCTATTTGGCCTATTAAGTACTGAACTAGCTTCTTAAAATCTTTATTCTGCTAGGGGTTTTGTAAATTTTCCTTTGAGGAGCTATTGATTTCACCTTGTGTGTGTTTGATGTCATGTTATTTGATACTAAAATATCTATTTAATTTCCTAGATGAATTGAATCTTTAGCATTACATAGTAAGCTATTACATTAATTACTTTTCCCACTGTTCTGACAAAATACCTGTAAAAAGCAACTTAAGGAAGGAAGGGTTTATTTTTTCTCATGGGTCAAGGGTACAGTCAGACATGGTGGGGAAGTCCTGGCAGTAGAAGTTTAAGGTAGGTGGTACCATTGCATCCTCAGCCAGGAAGCAGAGGGAGATGGCTGCTACTGCTAACTTACTTTTTCCTTTTTATTCAGTCTAGGACCAGGAGCCCATAGAATGATGCCACCCACATTTAGGGTGGGTCTTCTCACCTCAATTAATACAGTCTAGAAACTCCCTCATAGACAAGTCCATTTATTCCAAGTTTTACAATCAAAATTAACTATCATACCTGGCACCTTTTTACTTTAAAGGCTGCTTTGTTGGGCCAGGTGTGGTGGTGCATGCCTTTAATTCCAGCAGAGGCAGGTGGATCTCTGTGAGTTCAAGGCCATTCTGGTCTACATAGTTCCTGGAAAGCTTGGGCTACAGGGAGACCTAGTCCCAAAAAACCCAAAAATTTTTGCTTTTAGATTTTCTGTGTCTTTACATTTGATGTTTATCTATGAACATCTGGTTTATATTTTTAAATTCTATATTTGATCAATATTTTTTTAGTCAATATATGCTAATTTTGTGTGCTAATACCTTTCATTTAATCCTATCATTTCATTTTGTCTCTTCTGTAGCCCTATTTTCTCATTTTTTGAATTCCTTTTTTAACCTTCCTCTGGATAAGTCCTTTGTGATTCCAGCTCCTGTGAGTGTCCTATTGGACTTCTCATTGTTGTCCCTAGGTCTGATTTCTATCATTGCTGCCAAGTCATCAAATTGGAAACTCCATTTTTCCAGGAATAAGCAGGTGTTTCTTGGTTAAAAATCAAGGATTTACAAAAGGAAGCCAACATTCCCAGCAGTCAGTGGTTGGCAAGGTATTTCTTTGCCTTGTAGGATCTAGTCTTTCACTTCTTTGAGCATTAGAGGTCTGTTCGCTGCCTGGTCAGTAATAGTAAAGTGGCTCAGAGTATCTAATCCATCATGTTGCTAGAAACAAAAGTTAAAGTAGCATTTACCTTTAACGACCAAAATTCCTTGTGGCCTTAGAATTAGCCTACCCTATACCCACTCTGCTATGCCATGCAGGAGCCCAGAGGACACCAGGTGGCCTCTGTGCTCATTCCTCTCCTTCCTCTGTACATCCAGTCTCCAATGATAAGGCTGAATCTCCTTGGCAACAAGAGACTCTCATACACAAAATTTTTCCATGGAAAACAGCTAAGTAGAAGCAATCATGATATAAAAGCTGAGGATGTAGCTCAGTAGTGGAGTACTTGCCTAGCATATATATTGTTCTAGTTTCAATCCCCAGTACAAACACACACACACACACACACACACACACACACACACACACAAAAGACAAAGAAACAGTGTTATGCTTTATCTGCGTTTGAAGCCTCTGGCAATGGATGCACTTTGAAACACTTACTTTTTCAATCCATTAATCTAAAATAGTTTCACTGATCCGGTATCTGAAGCTCACTGTGTCTCTAGCTAACCCTACAGTCTTTCCTGGTGGGAAATTCTAATCTATGCCATTGACTCTTTATCTTGGTCTCCTTGTTTTTCCATCTTCCTTCCTCAAATACAAAGAAAGCTTCAGGTCCTCATATTCAAATACTGGCTGGGACAGAGGCTGTCTCCTCTGAATTTGGGCATTCTAGCCTGCCAGGGACTCACAGCTGCTCTAGACCCTCCACCTCATACCGGCCCTCCTCTGGGCAGCTTCAGGGGCACACACTTTGTAAAGGGGTGCAGGAGGCAGGAAGAATATATCCTGGCCAACTGGACCAATCAAAACAACTCACAATTAGTTGAATGACAGCTTCTTCATATCCTGAAAGTTCTGTAACAGAGTCTGCTTTCCTGTGGGAATAATGTTTTATTTTTATTTGTTTTATTTTTCAGAGCCCCTTTCTAGTGGGAATAATATTTCCTAGGAAGGACAAAATTCAGTAAATCTGAACTTCTTCCTATTTGCTGCTTCTTAATGTACTTCTGTTAAAATACTCAATTCTCCAAGAGTTACAGAAAGCATCCTTAAAGAATGTATACCTGTCAAGAGGTTATAAAAACTTTGAAATGTAAGTTGACTAGGATTTGTGCGCCCCATATCTGCTAGATTCACTGGGTCATGAAATACTGATCTGATCCATCTGCCCACTGAAAGATCTGTGTAAAATGTTTCAGCAGCACCCATTTGTTTTAGGATAAAGACAACAAGGCTGTCGGACTCTGTGTACTCTGGCCCTAGCCTCCCCCCAGGCTCCCTAGGACACAATTAGTCTTATAATCCATCTCTGACATTAAACCATTCCTCCAGCCCACGGGGCTTTTGGGAAGTGTTGCTACCATCATGTCAAATACTCCTTCTTCACCTGGTTAACTCTTCGTTGCTTTCTCTCTGTTTCCTGTCTTTGGTTCTCAGTGTTCAGACATATCTGCATAGAACTTGTCATAGTACTGATTTCCTATTTGTGTCTGATTATATAGGAAGTTTGTCCCTCCAGTGTGTAGGCCCATCAAGAGCAGGGGCCATGCTGCTCTGGGCTTGCACCCAGTATCCCAGTGCCCAACACAGCACATATGACAGACAGTAAATACTACTGAAATATAATCATACAAAGCACCCAGGTTCATTTCTTTTATGGACTAGCTAGTTAACTAGCTATGCTTACAAAATACAAGGCCACAGAAACTCTTGATGAACCAGAGCACAGGCTTTCATTGTGACATTATATGAATACAGGTATAAATTCAGCCAACTCATAGTCAGCTTCTTCTATTTTTAAACGAAGTGCCTTAAGGTAAACATATTTCCCTTTGGGGTACCTTTTTTTGTTACAGGTTTTGCAGTACATGTGAGGTGGTGTATGTAAAACGCTTGTGCCTTTCCAAATATCTTCAATCTTAAGCTGTGAGACATTTCAGGACTTGTTTTCTTCTTATGTAAACTGCCTGTCACTAGCTGTGGATGACATAGCAAGAATGGGAATAAAGTAAAATAAGGTCACATCAGAAATAACAAAGAACTTCAGAAGCGTGGGTCTTGCAAAACATGACAGAATAAAGATTACAAGACAGGTGTGCTGGGGCGCATTTGGAAAAGTGCCCAGAACTGTGCAGTGGGCATGATGGGATAACCAGAGCTTAGCAGAGGATTCCAGCTCTGTAGAGCTAAGTGGCTCCAGGTCAGTGCAGATAAATGAGCTGTGGAGGCTGATGAAATGAAAGTATGGGGGTTAACATGTACTTGAAGGGAGAATAAAGCAGACTGATGAAATGAAGCAACCCATGGTCTCAGGCAGATCACCTCAGGAGCTCCGCGATACGATGCTTCTTCACCCCTGGGTGCTGGGACTCGGTAAATCTGAAAGCTCATCACCACGTTTCAGGTGCACCCTTCTTGTCATCACAGCCCATTCATTCAGATGCCCAGTTGGCCCTCGCCCTCATCTGGATCACCCTTCAAATTGTCCACAAATGAGGAATTTGTCTTTTTATCATCTGAGCGCTACTTGTGTCTTTTATGAAGGAAAAGAAGAACCTCTCGCACAGATCACATCCATTCTCTTTTTCTTTTCATCATCTGACCTGTGAACGCTGTGTTAAATGAGTTGCAGGAGTTACTTTCGAATGAGGGAGAGTACTGTGTTGATTAGAAGAGCTGTGGGGAGCAGAGGCGGCTGGCTTGGCGTTACACTCCATTGTCGGTTATTCGGGGTTCATTATCCACATGGGGAGGGTTCCATTTCTCTGCTCTGTTTCTTCTATTGGATGCCCAGCCTTGAACCATTTCAAAAGCAGCTTCCCATGAGGGCTAGTTAAAGGTTCAGTAAGGAATCAAAGGGTTAGCATTAGGATTGCCTCTTGGTATTGAAAGACAGAGAAGAAATTGAATAAATTTGAAGTGAGGAGAGTCTTTGCCTTTCCATTATTCCTAGGGGTGGGTGCCCATGAAAAAGAATGAAAAAGTTTACAAACCTCTGGTGTGGTCTGAAAACCACATTTACTTGCCTCTTCAGGGAGGATAGACCTGTGGGAATGCTCTCCTCTTTTATACCGGGCCACCAGTCTTTTGTCAGTACCTGAGAGAAGTAAAGCTTCTCTCCTGCCACATTTCACAGGGCAGTGTTTATGTGAGTGAGACATCTGCTTCAGAGTCTTAGTCCCTGTCTTCCGCACACCCAGAGCTTTTCTGATGGTCACTCAGTTTACCCAGTTTTCCTCTAACTGCTTGATTTTAATCTGAAAATAATGTTAAATGTCCCTTGGTCTGATCCAAGCATGATTTAGTTTGTACAGCAGAGCAATTCAGAAGACTTTAAGAGCCAGGTACTTGTTATCTAACTGTTAATTCAAATTGGCGGGTGACATTGCATATTGTATTTATCATATACAATATGATGTTTTAGATGTATACATGTTACATCATGCTTAAATACCACTAATTAGCATTCCATGGCAGATATTCTGTGAGAACACTCACCATCCATTTGGGAATTTAGGAATATGGTAATATTATCCTTAACTACAGTCACCTTGAATTTGTTCCTCCTACTTAACTGTACTTCTGCACCCGCTGGCCAACATCTCTCCCCCCTCCCCTCCCCTAGGCACCCCAGCCTCTGGTTACTGCAATTCTAACTCTCCACTTCTATGAGATGGACTTTTTTAGATTTTATAAGAAACAGTATTTGTGATTCTATGGAGGAACCTGGATTATCTATCCTTAAATGTGTCTCAGGTCATGCCTTTTTCTTCTTTGCTGCTCTTGTTGGCAGTCACCGTCCTCAGACTAGGTCTCCTCCTGCCCCTGTGACTGTGTCCTACTCCCTGCTGCACTGAAGTGGCACCATGGCTTCCTTCTCCAGGGTGAAAAGGTTCCTATGTCAGACTTCTGGATGGTTTGACTTGACAGTGCTTGTTTTCCAGTGAGTTCTTCATCCATATTGGAATCCATCACCTCTGCCTGTTTCACACAGCACAATCCTCAAGGCATGCTTATGTTTTATTAATAGATCAGGCTTGGAGGTATAAGGGCTATAGACTGATATTCCTCCTAAATGCCTCATCTGAAATTTCAATTACCTGTTGGGTGTCCAATGTACTAATTTTCCACTTCAAACAAGTCACCAGCTCTTGTTATGCTGTCACTATGTCTGTGTCTTTGTGTAATTATCTGCCAAAAGGATGAGTATCCCACTACTCTTTGGATTATTGTCAGCCAATATTGGCCTCTTGAAGAAGAAAAGAAACAAGTTGTTCACTTTACTCTGCTTCTTTTTAAGACCTTGAGAGACTGACAGCCCTGAGATAGAAGTTAAGGTCAGATATAAGTAAACAAAATGGATTAATAAATATTGAACAGAGATCATTTTTAAATATGGTACCTGAACTCAAGAAAGAGGGCCATAAGAGACTGGGAGGTATACCCTTTATCAAAGGGGATTGGGGACAGGTCACTGAGTCAGTGCCCACACTTAACCATCTAGCTCAGGAGTGTATTCTGTTGTGTTTCAGCCTGTGTCTTTCTGGAAATGAACACACATTTAGGAAAACTAAGTGAGATTGCAAATCATGTATTGTCTCCTTGAATTTCATTGCCACTGCCACAAACAGACCCTCATCTTTCTTACCTTGAACTGTTCCAGTAGCTGGTTGGATCCCGTCGGCCTCTAATTTCTCCCATTCATGTTTCACATAACTACCCAAATTATATTCTTACACAGGGATAATCAAGCCACTTGTTTCCTCAAAAGTCTGCAACAACCTGCCTTTACCTGCAGGTTGAGATCCAGAAAAAGCCTCCTTTGGAAGGGGGAAAGGAGAGGATGGAGGGAGGGTGGAGAGAAGGGAAGCCTCTTTAGCTGAATGCAGTTTCCACCCTCTGTGCTTCTCTAGTTCCCCTTCACACAACAAGCATCGCTCTTTGGCAGACACACAGTGGAGTCTCTTGTGTTTATGTCTGTCTTCCTTCTGTTGTTCTGTCTGCTTCTCTCCTTACAACCCTATTATCTTTGAAGGACCAGTTCTAACTATATCATAGAGCCAACTCTTGCCTCTTACCTCCACCTCCCCACAGTTGAAGTGCTCCCTCCACTTCACTGGCACCAGTAGCACCTTTTTGGCTATAACAATATTATACAATATATCAAAGCAGAAAAGGGAGTATAGAATATATATGAAGGTTAAACAGCAATTATAAAGTAAGTGCATTATAGCCACTAGCCGTCTTAGGAAACAGCGATACCAGTGCATCAAGGCCTCTCCTGTGTCTTCATCTGTACCCTCACCCTCACCCCCCAGTCCCCACCCCCAGAAGGAACTTTCCTCAGTTCTCAGCCATTCCTTTTCTTTTCTCTATAGCTGATCACATATGGCCAAACCTCTCAATAATGTTGAGCTCCACATTTCTTTTTTACTTTATAAGCCTTGTATTTTCTTGATACCTTTAGCTCAGAATTGTGAAATTCATCACAGTGGACATGTATTCTTTTTATACTTAATAAACTATAATTCTTTTTGTTTTTACTAAATTACTTCCCTACTATAGAAATATTAATTTATCCATTTCCCCATTGAAGGGCACTAAAGTAGTTTATAATCTTTTATTCTGAAAGTTTTTGTTTTCATGGACGTTCTTTAAAGGTCTCCTGATGCACATGGGCAAGGTTTCCCTCAGGTTCACTCCAAGGAATTAATTTGAGCAACTTCAAATTTGCAAAATATTGCCAGAAATTTTTCCAAAATTTTTTCCATACTCTTCTCTCTCTCTCTCTCTCAATAATAAATTTATATTACTGTAGTGGGTATGAAATAGTATATCATTATGGTTTTAATTTTCTTCCTGTTACTAGTTGACATATTTTGAGTCACTTTCTTCCTCTGTGATATATATATATATATATATATATATATGTCTCTTACTTTTTGTTGTAGTTTTTCCTTATTTTTTTACTTTCTAGACATTAAATTTTTATTATATGTATGTATTATAGGTGTTTTATTATATGTGTTTCCAAGTTTGTAATCACTCTTTAAAATCTCTTTTAATGAAATTAAATTCCTAACTTTTTCATTATCAAATATATCAAAATTCTATGCTGTTTGGGTTTTTTATTTGTTTTTGTTTTTGATATTTGTTTTTGTTTCGTTTTTGACACAGGATCCCACTATGTATCCCTAGATGGTTTGGAACTTACTATGTAGACCAGGCTAGCCTCCAGCTCACAGAGATCTGCCTGCCTCTGCCTCCCAAACACATACACCACCTCACACAGAAAAATCATATGCTGTTAGTATTTTTGTGCCTTAAGAAATTCTTTCCTATCTTAAAGTCATATTTTTTCCATAACTTTTTCTGGAAAATTGGAATTTTCACATTGAAATCCACATTCCACTAGGAATTGATTTTTATATATAGCTCAAGATAAGAGATCATCCTCTAAAATTGTTCATCCATAGCATTTAGCTTATATTCTTCATGGTAAAATTTAATAGTAGATTATAAGAACTTAATATGTAGTCTTACATCATCATGCATCTGTATCCTTCACTCTCTTAGCACACTTCACACCTAACACAAACTCAGAAAGGTTTTCTGTCAGAGCATCATGGGATTAGGCTTCTTTCAACATACCTTTCTTCGGAGAGCTCTTCAGGCAACACAGTATTTAGCAATGAACATCATGGCTTCTCTCTCTACCTTGTTGGAGAGTTCCTTTCCTCACCCTGTACCCTACAGATGTTCTTCTAAGCTGCTCCCCTGCTCAGTTCCCCACATGCAGTGCTGAGGAACAGAACTCCCAGATGTAAGGAGCATTGGTAATGGCCAGTGACTTGTTTCATTTTTGTCTAGCATGCCTTCATACTACGCCTCATTGAAGTATTATAGGAAGCCAGGGGGAAGTCTCAACAAAGGAATACTGTGTTCACATAATCCGGTGTAGCTCAGACATCACAAATCATGAAGATAGGGCTGGAGATGTAGCTCAGTTGGTAGAGTGCTTACCTATTGTGCATAAGGCCCTGGTTCCATCCCTAGAACTGAAAGAAAAATCTTTAAGAAGAATCTACTATGGTTTGAACTGCCTGTTTCCTTCCCTGAAGACTGCCAATAAAAATGAAGCTTCTGGTGAATTGGCTTTGTGTTTCTACTACCAGAATGACCTAAGATAGCACTAAATACAAGCATAAAGTTCTTTTCAGAATCATGCAAATATGAAAGGGAAATATTTTACCTCCTAGCCTAGACATCATCGTGTGGCTTTTTTTTTCTTGCTTTCAACTCTAAGCAATTGAGCATGTATTTATTCATCTTTACCAGAGTAAATATTTTTAGAAAATTCAGAGGAACACAGCAAATCACTGTGGGTCACAGAGTAGTAAGTGTTAAAATGGATTTGGGCATTTCCTGGTTTAGTCACTTAAGAACTGGGTAACTTAACTTCCTCATCACAGTAGGGAGATCACTACACGCCCACCTTTTAGAGTTTTGAAATAAGTGTGGTAATAGACAGAATGTACAATACTGCTTCATGCATTTTAGGTCATCAATACATTAAAGATAATGATGGCTTTTTAAAAAGAGAGGTGAAGAAAAATAACAATTGACTTTGATGAAATGACTTAATGCCTATGCTTCAGAAAAATGTGCCCACTTGGATCAATAACAAAAGTAAGGCAGAACACAGTTAGGGGTATGGTTGCCATATAGTTTCAAAACTAATCATTGAAATGCAATCTGACAAGTAAATGAGCTCAAGAGAGAATTTGGATCTAATATCAAAAAAATGGGTTTTCTGTGCTGCTAGAACTCCTGCAAACACAGTGACCATTCCTAAAACTCACCAGACTTTCTGCAAGAAATATGTCAAAAACTGACCCCACAAAGTGACACAGTGGAAGGGCAAGTGTTCTCTGTCATTCCAAGGAAAGCAGCATTACAGCAGATGGGCAGACTCAGACTATCTTCCACATAAAGGCTGAAACTGCAAAGAAGATTGTGCAGAGGTTTGAGTGTGTTGAGCCCAACAGCAGCTCTAAGAGAAGGATGGTAATTAAGAGATGTGAACATTGTGAACTGTGAGGTGATAAGTGTTAGGGTCCGTGACTCGATGGGTCCCCTCCAGATAACAAATACACGGGATTGGAGATGTAAAAATCAAGCAGAGTCTTTACTTTCCAGCCGGCTGGGGTCGACCGGTTTCCCAAGACATGCAAGTCTGGTCAGAACGATCGACCCCCATTCAGTTTCAGATACAGATTATATAGGCCCACATAGTCATTACACAAAAAGCATTCCTCAGCAGACACTTTGATCAAACATCTTCTAAAAGCTATAGTTTCGGTTAAACATCTTTTCCAGGAAGGCTAGATCTGGTGTAAGCCTGGTGCAACTTCCTTCTCTTTGTTCCTTATCGGTTATCTGGTATGTGCAAACAGGCCTACAGGACACATTGTAAATCAACTGAGTCTGGGGTCCAGGGTCCAGGGTCCAGGAAGGAGGTTTACAGCACTTCAATTCTTAGCATTTCAACTAGGTTAATCATCCATGTGTGGTAGATACAAATCAGGCAGAACAGGCAAGCTTAGCAAGTAAATCTAAATCAACATTTTAAACAGAGTTTTCTATCAAAATGCAGAGTTCTTACAGCATTCATCAAGGTATTTCATTTTTTTTCCCAACAATAAGAAGAGAAAGGGCCAAGTGATCCAGTTCTAAGCCAATTTTGTTATAAAGTCATGTGGTCATATCTGCCAACCAAAAAAAGCGGGGGGATTATTGGGTTCAGGGTGAGGCTTAGTGATAAAGCACTTGCCTAGTATGCAGAAGGCCCTGGTTTGATTCCCCAGCACCAAAAAAAGTGTTCCCTGTGGGATCTCTATAGCTACGATAGAAGCACTAATCATCTACAAAAGAAAGGTAAGTTATCAGTTGGGGAGATTCCTTAGAGGACATAAGATTTGAGTGGGCCCTTGGTGCACCTTCAACAGGTGGATATGAGGAACAGGAAGACAAAGTTCTGGTAGCAGATGGAGTATGAGAAAAGAACAGAAGGTATGGCCCTATTCACCAGATGCATTATTAGCATATGGAAAACATCACAGATAATCTTAATAAAAGATAACAGGACTCCAGAGAACCCCGGGGAAGCAAGGTAACAAGATAAAGATGAAAGGCCAGCGAAATGACTCAGAGGGTCAAAGTGCTTGTACCCAAGCCTCAAGACCTGCGTTTGGTCCCTAGAACCACATGGTAAAAGAAGAGAACCAACTCTCCCAAATTGTTCTCTGACCTTCACATGGGTGCTTAGTATGTGTGTGTGTGTGTGTGTGTGTGTGTGTGTGAGAGAGAGAGAGAGAGAGAGAGAGAGAGAGAATTTTTTTAAAGATGGGACAAAGAGCAGGAACCCACATACCACCTCACATCCAAATCCCTCTTTCAAACAAAGCAGTTCTGCGGCTTTCAGTTTCCAATGGCCTTTCTCTGGTGAATTTTAATTAGTGAAAGATTTTCCACCTCTAATGGAATGTAAAAATAATATTGCTGGGTAGTATGCTTAGGCCTTGCCTTGTTTCTGTACTGAATCTACTTGTCTGTTTTGGTAATTTAGTACAGAAAACAAGTCAATACCTTGTAATAACTTTTGCTTTATTTACTCATCTTGAAAATTTCTGAGTCCTTCCTGGAACAGAAAGCAACAATGTTGTGAAATGTCAAGGGTCCAAAACCAAACAATTTCTTTGGGAAAAGAATCTTAACATAATTTTATTTTATTTTTCCCAACTTTATTGAAGTATAAGTGACAAAGAATTGTACATATAAATTGTACCGTTAAAATGTGTTGTTTTAAGTATATTTTGTACAGTGATCTGTACAATCTAACATATCCATTACTGAACAAAGTTACATGGAGCTTGATAACCTTTAAGGTCTATTCTCTTAGCAAATTTCACACATCTAAAACATTATTCATTTTAGTTATAATAATATACACCAGACCTCTAAAACTTATATCTATGACTGACAGTTTGCACCCTTGACCCATAGCTCCCCACTTCTCCCATCCCTCAGCCCCTAGCAATCACTCACTCTTGTCTTTTCTAGAGTCTTAAATTTTTAGATTCCACAAAATTAAGTTATAGCCTACAATATTTGGGGTTTTGTTTTTTTGTATCTGACATTTCACTTATTATAACGTCTACCAAAATTCTGTCTTTAATTTTTGAGGTACCTCTGTACTATTTCCACAATGGCTGTCCTGTGGTACTTAACATTCCCACCAACAGTATGCAAGGCTTTCCTTTCTCCACATTCTTGCAAATCTTGTTATTTCTTGTCTTTTCATAATAGCCATCCTAACAAATGTGAGATGATAACTCACTGTGTTTTCATTTGCGTTTCCTTGATGATTAGTGACGTGCATTTTTTCATACACCTGTTGCCCATCAGTAAATTTTCTTTAGGAAATTTCTATTGACGTTCTCTTACTTACATTTTAATCAGGTTTTTAATGTTTGCTACTGAACTGTATAACCTCCTCATATATTTTGGATATTAAGTTCTTATCAGGTATATGGTTTGCAAGTATGAGCTCACGTTCATAAGCTGGCCCTCCTGTGTTGGCTGTTTGCTGGCAGAACCTTACTTCGATGTAGTCCTACTTTGTTTTTGCCTTATTGCCTGTGGTTCTGGCATCATAGAGAGAAAATCGTGGCAAACAGCAATGGTCAAGGAGCTCTTCCCTGTATTTTCTTCAAGTATTTCACAGTTTCAAATCTTAAATTTGTCTTTAATTCATTTTGAGTTGATTTTTGTATATGGTATAAGGATCCATGTACATGGGGAAATCTGGTTTTCCAAATCCCTTCATTGCAGTCTTTGCACCCTTGTGAAAAATTAATTAGCCATATGTGCATAGGCTTATTTCTTGGGCATGTATTCTTTCCTATGTCTTGAGTCCATTATGTGAGTACTATACTGTTTGAATTGCTATAGATTCGCAATAAAGCTTTAATCAGTGTGTAATGTCTCCGGCTTTCATCTTCATTCTCAAGATGACTAGTTATCTGGAGTCTTTTGTGGTCTTGTGTAACTTCCAAAGTTGATTTCTCTTATGGAAGTTGTTATTGGAATTTGGTAGAGATGACATGATTCTATAGATCACTTTAGAGAGTATAGACATTTTAACAATATGAATTCTTCCTCTCTCCTGAATGTGTATTTTCTTTTATTTGTATCTTATGTTCAATTTATTTTTTTCAATGTATTAGAAACTATGAAG
>NW_008335967.1:7833189-7913648 GCF_000622305.1 Nannospalax galili | reverse complement strand
TATTTTATTTTTTCAAGTTTTGTAAATGCTGTTTTTCATTAATTTACTTTCCTGATAGTTCATTTTTAATATATAGAATCATGACTATTTTTGTACATTGATTATCCTGTAACTGTACTGAATGCACTTATTAGTTCTAACAGTTTTTTGGTAGATGCTTTATTTTTTGCTACTAAAAAGCTTGTGCCAGTTTGAAGCTTTTAGCTGCCAGCGCTGGCCCATCATGTAGCTGCAGCAAAGCCTTCCCTAACGTTGCAACTGGGGGGAAAAATCACTTTCCAGACTGTTTTGCATTTCCATCTCGATTCTCTGAAAGTCCATCTGCTGCATCTGTCAAGAGAAACTCCGCTTGCATGAAGATTGCACGCCTGCAGCTTGCATCTTTGTTGCAAAACCAGCAAGGCAAAGTCTTTTGTGCTCCCCTCCCCCATCGAAGGAAAGGGAAAATGTCTCAGTCGAAAGACAAGAAGCGAAATCCTGGCCTTAAAATTCCAAAAGAAACATTTGAACAACCTCAGACTAGTTCCACGCCACCTCGAGACTTAGACTCCAAGGCTTGTATTTCTATTGGAAATCAGAACTTTGAGGTGAAGGCAGATGATTTGGAGCCTATACTGGAGCTGGGACGAGGAGCTTATGGGGTAGTAGAGAAGATGCGGCACGCGCCCAGCGGGCAAATCACGGTGGTGAAGCGGATCCGGCCACCGTAAATAGCCAGGAGCAGAAACGGCTACTGACGGATTTGGATGTTTCCATGCGGTCAGTGGACTGTCCATTTACCTTCACCTTCTAGGCGCACTGTTCCGGGACGGTGATGTGTGGATCTGCATGGAGCTCATGGACAGTCACTAGATAAATTCTACAAACAAGTTATTGATAAAGGCCAAACAATTTCAGAGGATATCTTAGGGAAGATAGCCGTTTCTATTGTAAAAAGTATTAGAACATTTACACAGTAAGCTGTTATTCATCGCGATGTCAAACCCTCTAATGTGCTTATTAATACTGTGGGCCAAGTGAAGATGTGTGACTTTGGAATCAGCGGTTACTTGGACTCTGTTGTGAAAACGACTGACACAGGTTGCAAACCATACATGGCACCTGAAAGAATAAACCCAGAGCTTGACCAGAAGGGATACAGTGTGAAGTCTGACATTTGGAGTCTGGGCATCACCATGATTGAGCTGCCCAGCCTTCCTTTTCCCTACGATTCCTGGGAGACTCCCTTCCAGCAGCTCAAACAAGTCCTTGAAGAGCCATAACCACAACTCCCAGCAGACAAGTTCTCCGAAGACTTTTTTGACTTTACCTCACAGTGCTTGAAGAAAAACTCCAAAGAAAGGCCCACGTATCCAGAGCTTATGCAACATTCATTTTTCACTCTACATGAATCCAAAGCAACAGATGTGGCATCTTTTGTAAAACTGATTCTTGGAGACTAAAAAGCAAGGGACTTAACTGGCTGAGCCTGCTGTGGATTGCGCTTGGTTAGAAAGATTCTGTTTTATGCAAGAAGAGAGATACAGAAGACAAAGTTGAGTCAGCAATATTTATAGGGCTTTTATTTTGTAAGTTCAATTGTGTCTGTGGTCCAGAAGAAATTATTTAATACGCATCTTTAAGACTATTATAAAAATCTCCAAAAAAGAGGAGCTCTTCTTGTGAAGTGTATGTTACAGTTGTGGTTACCACCACATTCCCAGACTTCGACTCAATCCTGGGCAATCGCCACATCTTTAAGTGAAATGTCAAAGTGTCTTAGTCATTTTCTTTCTCCAACTTTGAAAATCATAAAAGTTACTTATATCACAAAAAAGTTTGTGCCATACACTAACAAAATTTTACTTCTTTGTTTTCAATTTACATGCCTTTTGTTGCTTACTCTTGCCTATCTGCTCTGTTTAGAATTTCCAGCACTATATAAAACAGAGACGACAAGAGTGAGCATCCTAGGGCTAGGGATGTGACTCAGTCGGTAGAGTACTTGCCTAGCACATACGATGAAGCCTTTGGGTTCAGTCCCTAGTACCACATAAACCAGGCAGGATAGTGCACACCTGTGATCACAGCAGTTGGGAGGAGGAGGCAAGAATATCAAGAATTCAGGTCATCCTCAGCTACACAGCATATTCGAGGCCAGCCTAGGCTACATGCGACTCTGTCTCAAAAAGTAAAACAAAGTGAGCATCCTTGTTTTACTCCTGATCTAGAGGACTGAGGAGTTTTAAGGGCTCTAGTAGGTCTGGAAATAAAATGATGGAAAAATATATTCCATGTAGATGGAAAGAGAATTGAGGTATATTTTATTTCAGACAAAATTTATATCAAACAAAATAGATTTTTAAGTCAAAGCTATAGTAGCAGAGATAAAATAATTGTAAAATAATATATGGATGAACCGTGGTCAATCCATCAAAAAGATATAGTAATCATAAATATGTAGGTACCCAATAACAGAGTGCCTAAATATATAAAGCAAATACTAATGAAACTAAAGGGAGCATGAATAACCACTACATGTAAATTTTCCATTTATTTCCCATGTATTCAAGTAGAAGTGACTCTTACCCTGGAAAAAGGTGAATTAAAAATTAGAAATGCATTGAAAATGCCCAAGAGAGCCTAGTGACAGTTAGGCCAATGGGACAAAAATCATGCCAGACCTTTCTGTGGTAACAAAGGTAATTGCTTTTTGTGCAAGAAAGAAACTTACAAGCCTGGGCATATAGATCACTGTCATAATAAGTGACATTGGTGTTCTCTTAGAGAAGCGAAACCCAACCTCTTCAGTGATAAATTAGTACTTTCAAATGTGTGTTGAGACTATCTTAATTTAAAAAGGGGAATAGTAGCTTTAAAAGTTCTCTACATAATTCTGATATTTATTCCTCAGTAAAATCCACTTCTGAGCAGGTCGTGAAGTAGTAAATGGATCACTACTGCAAAATATACAATATAAGGCAAACACTTGTACCCTTTCTAGTTCAGGTGTTTTAGTAAGAAATGGTAAAATGGTTATTATAATTCTACTTTAATTTATATGATTAATTTCTTTGAAATTTTTTCTTTCATTTTCTAAAGATCACTTAAACAGCTATGGAATAAATTCTAATAAAATCCTCATCTGCAAATTGCAATTAAAATATTTGAATTAGTAATTGGTACTTAGTACATTTCTTGATACTTCACAAATGAAGTGGAGAAATAAAATGTAGATATTGTTCTTAAACCTGAAATTTTGATAATTATTCCCTGCATGTAACCGAAAGATTTTGGAAATCAGTTGTATTTGAAAATGAATTTGCCTTTGAAAATAGGGACAAATGAATTATACTCAGAATATATAAATAATAAAGAACATTTGTGAATTACAAAAACTACAATCAAATTAAAAATAATGAGAAAAGTATACTATGAGGAAATTCATGGGGAAAAGAATCTGATGACCATAAAACACCTGAAAAGATGCTTACCATCAAGAAAATACAAACTAAAGCAATAAGATAGCATTTTACAGTCATCAAGTTGGCAAAAACTAAAAAAAAAAAAAAAATCTGCCATTTCTTTTTTCAATATTTATTTCTTATTATTTTATGTGTATGAATGTTTTGCCTGCATGTATGTTAAGTGCACCACGTGTATGCCTAGTGCCCACAGAGGCCAGAAGAGGGCATTAGATCCACTAGAACCAGATATGGGTGCTGGGAACCAAACCCTGGTCCTCTGCATGAGTACTAAATACTCTTAACCACTGAGCCCCAAAGTCTGGCATTTCTAGACAATGGCAAGATAAGGAGGGACTGGGAACTGTTATTTGTTAGTGGTGATGGTGTAAATTGATGCATCTTTGGAGAAAAAGTTGATAATATCCAATAAATTTAGAGGTATGTTTACCTATAAGTCAGCAATTACACCATTATGCTTTATAGTCTGATTTTGATCATATGCAAAAGGAGACAATGTTTATTCTAACTTGGGTTTTATTTGCAAATACTGGGGATAAAGGAGGGTCCCAAATGTGTATCAAAAGAAGATAAAAATAAGCAGTAAGGTATTTAAATCATGTAGTATTATTTAGCATTTTAAATGAGTAATCTACATTTTCTACTTGGATATAATCAACAACATACTGTATAAGTAAAAGGGAAGTTACGGAATCTTGTATGTGTTGCTACTTATGCAAGAATTTAAAATTTTACAGTACCATTTATTGCTTATGGATCTATACATATAGTAAAAGTCATAAAGACAGGAAAAAAAAAAGAAAGATGAACATGAAATGCAGAGAATTCTAACAAAAAGAGGAGGGCAGGCTTGCCACCAGCATCTCTTGATTGCCCAAAGGTTTGAAGCCTGCCGTCAGAAGCTCTCCTGAAGACTGGAGGGAGGAGGAAGAAGAGAGAGGGCTCAGGGACATGGGAGAAACCCTTTCTCCACTTAAATAGCTCAAGCCTTCCATCTAGTGTGCAGTGAAGAAGAGAATGCTTTACAGAAGATTGTAGTGACAGTGCACTACAGTTTTTAATGGCTTAAAATATTCAAAAAATAATGGAATTGGACTGCTACCCAGCAGGAAAGGACCAGGGTCTGACAGAGCACAGCTGGTAGCAGTTATTGGAAAAATAATTCAATTTTACATTTATACCTCAATGACTAGAGACAGTTTAATCAAACCAGTTATATTAATAATGTGATATTCTTAGAAAACAAAAGTGATTGGAAAATAAGGATTCTCCATCAGAACAAACCTACAGAATTGTTTTTCTAGAAAGAGCGATGAATCTAAGTATTTACATTTACATATTTGTATGAAATAACAAGTAGACTACATCAGTGAAATGACTCTACTGCGTCACATCAATGAGAATACAGTGCTATAAGTTGGTGATATGATGGTCAACACAGACAAGCCCAAGGAACAGTCACTGAGACAAACCCAAAGGTTACAAGAAAGTTCAAGAAACACAATGGAAGCGATGACCAGGGCCATAGTTGAAGGGAAGATTCTGGAATAGAAAACCAGAGAGCTCAGTCAAAGAGCTGGCAGACAGGAACAGAGGAAGCACCATGAAGTCAATCAAATGATTACTAAATGCAAAGTGGTAAGGATGCCTGTTCAGCCCAAGTTAAGGGGAGCAAAAGTGGTGTGGACAACTCAATTAAATAATCACATAGAAATTAACTTGCTATCTTGGTACCAGCGGCACTTTGTGTTATTCATTAATCAGCTCCCAGTAGGAAAACATACAGAGTCTTCTTTCCCAAAGTTAATTTAGTTTTCTTTTGTCAGTTCTAGCCCATCGAGTGTTTATTTGTTTGTTCATTACAGAACTAAATGAGTTAATATTTCTAACACATCTAGAAAGAATCTGGGGGAAACTATGGTGAATAAGTGCTAATTATTGTAAAGGGTCATGTTTTTTTCCATCTGGGTGGCTCACAATTACATAATAAGCTCTTAGGTAGTTAACTGAGACTTTTTCATGGAGACAAATTATAAATGCATGTATCTGGTAGTATAAGAACAGATGTTCACATAGAGAACTTAAAACTCTTTGTGTCTATGGGCTGGAGAGATGGCTCAGCGGTTAAGAACACTGATTGTTCTTGCAGAAGACCCGAGTTCAGATCCCAGCACCCACATGGCAGCTAACAACTGTCTGTGACTCTAGTCCCAAGGGATCTGACAGCCTCTTCTGACCTCCGAGGGCATTGCATGACACGGGTGCACTTACCTACAAGCAGGCAATACATGCATACACATAAAATAAAAATAAAAATTTTTAAAAACTCTATGTCTAGCTGGGATGCATGATAGAGTATTGGTAGAGAATATTGATAGAGAGTATTGATAGAGAGTATTGATGATAAAGTATTGGGTTCCCAACTGCAGTCAGATTTTCTGTCCTCCCACCAAATTGTATTTCCTCTCTCCACTCTATCTATGCATTTCATTAGATGCAGGAATCAGTTTTCAAAAACTTGATAATGGAGTAGAAAGAACACACCTGAGTCAAGATATGTATAGGAACGTGTCCTTTGAAGATGGGTGACTTGCCACAGGATGCATGTGAAATCTGAGAGCAGCTACCATTACATTAATCAGACAGTTACTAAACTAAACTGCAGAGAGGGAGAGGTCAAAAGGTGTGTTGCAAAGCTACCGTAAACCAGGGGCTTTTTATTCTCATGATTTAAGAAAGCTTTACATTTTTATTTCCAATTAACCTATCAATAGTGATGTCACTTAAATACGCCTAAGGAATATTATAGGTTCATTATTGCCAGAAAACATGCTGCCCAATTTCATAGTTCAGCTGGTCTCATGCATGGATGGACAATCTGAATTAACTTGAACAGAAACAGGATTTTTAGACACTCGACTACATTCTTAGTTGTAAAATTTAAGTAATTAATATGTGACTTTAAAGAGTAAAAGAAAATAAATGGATAATGTTTATTTTGTGCATCAAAATGATAGTGGTACAATACTGCTCAAACTTACTGCTTATTCGGTGTCAGCACTGCAAAAGAAAAATTATTATAATCCACACACTCAATGCCAATGTCGTTGAATGCTGTGGCAACAAGTAAAGGTTCTCTGGAGAACTATCTTGAAATTAAACTATTAAGAAAAGACTGTATTTCCATAATGGCTAAGCAAAGACCATAGGCCCCAGTGAATTCTACCACTATGGGTTTTCCTGTTTTGTGTACTCTGTGCAAAGTTAAAATGTTGCACAAGGACATTCATGATGCTGTGGGTCTGAAACTTGAACACATACTTTTTACAATGAAAAAAAACAACATTATAAAAGTAAAAGTGCTCAGGGAACTTCAGGCTCATTCATTACTGTCTAGACTTATTCACAATTACACTCTCCTCACTCCATAGTTGCTGAATTCTTGCTCATGATTGAATGAGCTAGGCATTAAAGCTACTTGTGACATGTGATTGTGTTCATTTTTTTTGACAGGGTCTCCCTAACCCCAGCCCATCTGGAACTCACTATGTAAACCAGGCTGGCCTACATCCTACAGAGATGCTCCTGCCTCTACCTCCAGAGTGCTGGGATTAAAGGTGTGCACCACCACACTTAGCGTGATTGTGTTCATTTTTATTAGCAGATTTTAATTCCACAAAATAACAGGTTGCATTATGACATTTTCATATGTACATATAGCATACTTTGAACATATTCACCCTCATTACCATCTCTTTTTTGTAATTTTTTTTGTTTTATTTTTCTTTTATGTGTATGACTGTCTTGCCTGCATGTATGTAAGTGCACCCATGCATGCATGATCACAGAGGCCACAAAAGGGTGTCAGATCCCTTAGAACTGGAGTTACAGATGGTTGTTAGTGTCATGTGAGTGCTGGGAACTAAACCAGGGTCCTCTGCAAGAGCAGTCAGTGCTCTTAACCACTGAGCCATCTCTCCAGCCCCTCATCACCCTGTCTTATTATTTTTAAACAATGCCTCAAAGGTAAATAATCATAAACATCTCCAGTGCATCTCATTCAAGTGCAGAACAACACTGTTTCTTCCTTCCTCAGCAGCACTAAAGCAGCTTCATAAAGAGTAAGGTGTGGTGTTACTATGTGATACCACATTCTCTCAGTGCCTGAATAAAAACAGCCTCACTCTTAGCATCCGTTTTAGCCAAGATGGGACCTGAACTTCTCTGAGCACCTGTTCCTTCAGATTTCTCTCAGAACTGTGCTCTTGAACAAAGACCTTCTTCTTCTTTTTATTAAAACCATGCACCCAGTATGAAATAAGGAAGGAAAAGTAGACCCTTGTCTTAGCAGAAGGATTTTGCCCTTCTGACCCCTATTGACTAGAACAGCACACACACACACACAACACACACACAGATGTTATCACTTTAATCCCAGCTGTTGTTTGCAACATAAATGGGATAATCTGTCACTTCCAATGAATAGTCACTGCTTGCAGAGATTGCTTGATATGCAAAACATAAACACATGCATATTCACACATTGTTCTGGGTCAAGGGCAAGGAAGGATCATGTGGGATCAAAGCTATAAATTTAGGTTACAAGAGGAACACAAGGCCTAGTAAGCTTGTTTTGCATTCCAAGCAAGCCAAGAGAGAGTAGAATGATCTTAAAGTATAAGATTAACTTTTTGGTGGAAAAGTTGGGTAAAAGTCATTTTTCCATTTTTAAAAGTCATTTCCATATTCTGAATTGTGGATGGAAAACTACAACTGGCCTTGGTACACACACACACACCACCACCACCACCACCACCACCACCACTACCACCACCACTGTAACTTATATGTTTTTCATAATGAAGTTTGGAGTACTTGCCTCTAAGTAAGGGTAACAAAAGCACGAAATGCAAAGATGGTCTCCTTACCCTGAATGTCACTATATATGATTTGTGGGTGTCTTTGTACTGCTTGAACGGAATACTGGAGGATGAGTTTATGGAGAACAAAAATGTATTTCTTTCTGTTTTGTGGTCTGAGAAGTCTAAGATCAAGGTACCAGAATTAGGTGTGGTCTCTCTTCTTGACTTCATGACAGAAGGCAGAAGTCATGGGAGACCCAACCCACTCCTATAGACCTTATTGATCTATTCATGAGGGTAGAGTTCTCGTAACTTAAACACCTGCCAAAAGGCCCTGCCTCCCAACACTGATGCATTGGAAATTATGTTTCCAGCACATGAACTTGGAGGACTCATTCCAGACTACAGCAGTGGGTATAGAGTAATGGCTATCATGGACTGCTTCCTTCACTTAGTTTATCCCCAAATTTATCATTTTTTGCTCACTTGCCTATACAGGCACACGCATGCATACAAACACACATACACACACACACACACACACACACACACACACACACACACACCAGTCAGTTTTATGCTAAATGCTTCGAAGAGATTTTATAAAACACAAAGCTTGGGGCTGGAGCGATAACTCCATGGTCAAGAGCACTGGCTGCTCTTGCAGAGGACCTGGGTTCAATTTCCAGCACCCACATGGTGGCTAACAACAGTTCATAACTCCAGTTCCAAGAATCCGATGCCCTCTTCTGACCTCTGCAGGCATTGCACAACACAGGCTCGCCTACCTACATTCAGACAATACACTCATACACATAAAATAAAAACAATAAACAATTTTTTTAAAAACCCACAAAACTTGATCTCTTCTCTATGGCTGTATTCTGGGAGGTATAATTAGAAGTTCAATAAGAATTTATTTCCAGCACTTCTGACAGTAAAAATTAGTATGTCTCCTTTTAGCCAGTTGTGTGAGCAAAGACATAGTAATGTTAAAAAGAGAAGAGGTGCCTCTACCTTGTGGCTGTCTTCTGTAGCAACTTGTTGCAAAGCATTGCTGTTTTGAAGTTTATATCTCATTGCAAGCAGAAGAGGGATGTGTTGGTTTTATTTGTACAACTTTTTGCCTTCTTCATATTAAGTACCAGAAATGTTTATTAAGAACTTGTTCTCACTGAGGTCAAGTTTAGTTTTGCCCAAAATCAAGTAGCTATATATTTAATCAAGAACTACTTGGGGCTGGAGAGATGGCTCAGTGCTTAAGAGCACTAGTTTTCTTTCGGGGGACCCAGGTTCGATTCCCAGGACCCACATGGCAGCTAATAACCATCCATAACTTCAGTTCCAGGGGATCCTGCATCCTCTGGCCTCCATGGACATTGTATGACACAGGTGTACTTATATGCATACAGGCAAAACATTCATATACATTAAAAAAAAGAAATATTCACAAAGCTCTGATCTGATGCCAAACGCCTTTTTCAGAAGTGGAAACACAATAAGACATAGCCTACCTCAAAGCATTCTGCCCTCATAGCTTCCTCTGTCTCCCACACACTCTCACCTCAAAGACTCGCCCTCTTCCATCAGTGGAAACAGGGTTAATCTTTGTAGATTTTATTCTCTATTATTTTTAAAGCAATGCACTAGCTACTACTAGGAGGTACAAAGGCATAACCTCTCTTTCCAGGAGTTTCTAATTTAGTAGACTGAGAGATGGAGGAAATAAAAACCCATCTGTCAAGACTAAAGGCTTGGCCTCCCTAAGTGCTGGAAGAGAGGCAAGCTAAGTGCAGTGGGTCTGGAGAGAACAGAGGATGAATTTCCCCTTCAGGGACCAGCGATGGCTTCAGAGAGGATTTGAGCAGAAACTTGAAGAGTTTCCAGGATCAGAAAATGAGGCTAGGAGATTAAGCAAAATGGCAAGAATGATGAGATAGGTTGAAGATGATTTTTTTTTTAAGTAAAGTAAGAGAACCCAGAGAAGACTGGAAGAATGAGAAGTGGGCCAGAATGGGAGTAAGAATAGACTGATAGGTTAGAGGCTCAAAGTCCAGAGAGAGCCACACAGCACAAATTCTGTTCAAGAATCCTGGGGTGGGGGCAGGCATTAGAGGAGGAAGGGCACAAAGCCAGAAGTGAGCTTCAGAATATGAGAGTGGTGACTGTGTGCACCAAAAGAAGAGGGGAGGAAGGACAGCAAAAGAGGGATGGGTGCTACAGAAGGAGGAAAGGATGAGTAGCTGCTGGGGAAAAAGGGGAGCAGAAGTGATGTGACTTGGGAAGCCACTAAATGATGCAAATGTAGTTCTGAGACCACAGGCAATTTCAAAAGACCCTGAAGGTTGCTGATTTTATTTTTTCTATTATAAAGTTTAAAAGGCAAACCATGTTAAAATATTAAAACACAGTAAGGTTCCCAAAAAACACTTTTCCAATGTGACTTTTGGAAGAGTAACCACCACCTGACTTTGACATCTTGTTCTTGGAGTATTCTTAAAGCCCTCATCTGTTGTACCATTTGTCATATTCACTGATGGTTTGCAACTCTATCCCACCTTGCATCTACTCCACCCAGGGCTGGCTCTTCCTGTATTCCACCTTTTCGTCTAAGCCTATTCCTTTTCTGCCCTGGCCTACTCTGTATCCTGGGGGCAAAGGCCTATGTCTGGATCACTCAAACTCTCTTGGCCTATAGTTACATGTTGAATTTGGCCAATGAGAAACACCAACAGAAAGTAGGAGGGCAGAAACATTAGTTTTCTATTCATTCTATTCATTTCTATTCAAATTACCACAAATTTATTGGCTGGACAAACAATATCTCAGAGTTCTAAAGGTCAGAAGTCCAAAATCAGTTTCAGTGAGTTAAAATGGAGACATCATGCTCACTGTACTGGTTTCTTCTGCAGACTGCCAGGGAAAACACTGTCTTTTCCCCTAGTGTTTAGAGCCACCCTCTTGCCTTGGCTTTAGGCCCATTCTTCCATCCTCAAATCCAGCATTTAGCATCTTCTCTCCTCCTTGACCTCTGCTTCTGTCCTCTTAGAGTTTGACCTTTGGAGTTTCATTGGACACACACAGATATTCCAGAATAACCTTCCCTTTTCATGATCCTTAAGTTAGGGCTAGATATACAGGTATCTCAGTGGTAGAGGGCTTGCCTGGTATGTGTAAAGCCTTGAGTTCAGCTTCTAACACCAGAAAAAAAAAAAAAAAAAAAAAAAGAAGAAAACTAGGGATTTCATTCAGCAATAGAGCACAAAGTCTTGAATTCAATCCTTAACACTGCAGCAGATATATATGTCACATCTGCAAAGCCCTTTTGCCATATAAAGTAACATATCCACAGTTCCATGAATCGGGAGGTAGATGTCTGGGGGTAGGAAATATCATCCTGTACCCTCTCTGCCACAGATAGATGCTCTGCCTACCCTGCTGCTCCCTGACTTTGTGCTCTGGGCCTAGTGCAGTTTCTTCTCTCTAAGTTCCAACTCCAGGCAGACAGCCTCTCTTTCATGATTTTCTCTCTCTTGGCCCTGGTAACTTTTTACTCTTCCTGGAGTCTTCTACACTAGAGGAGGAGATGGTATCCCCTGTAGTTACACACTGGAGCCTCAACAGCCCTCTTCATTTTCTTTATTCCCATCCACAGTCTAAAATAATCCATTCATTGAATTATCCTAAAAATTCTAGCTAATTGGTATACACTGTACCTGTCAGTCAGCTCCATCTTACTCATCCCTTAAGACCAACCTCAGCTGTCATATCATGCAAGAGTTTCTACCTCTTTCACATCTAATCTACACTGTAACCATTCGCATACTCAGAGGGAGTCTACACGTAAATGCAATACACAAGATGGTTAGTTTCAGGGAAATGGGAATTACCATGTGCCAAGAGAGCAGCCATTGCACAAAGCCCAGTGCTTATATCTGGAAAATCAATCTATCTGATTAGGTAAGGATGCAGAATAATATTTTCTTTTTCTCTCAGTTACATGCAGGGAAGGGAAATGATAGCCTACACAAAGTCCACAGTGAAAGTCTCCTCTCTGATTTTTCTTTTTGTTTATTTTTCAATCAACTAGGGAAACCGACTTTCTGACCTAACGCAAGTGATTTCTGAGCAACTGCATAGGCTGGCAGCTGAGCTGCCAACGAGAGCTTTCTGTTCTTGCTCAGACGAATAATTTTAAGATTTCATCCCAGTCATCTCCTCTTCTTGCCCGAACAGTCAAACTAGCATCTGAAAATGGATCGGAACTGGGTTTTTTTTGTCCTTTGTAGAAACTATTTCTGTTTCAACCAGCTTGCCTTTAAACTCTCTGTCTTCACAGTCATGTCTGTTACCACACTCCTGGTGATTTCTCTGTATTTAACTTAGGGTTTGAATGATCTGCTAAGCATTCGATGAGATTTTCTTCCTAAAGATTTCCTCTAAAATCATAAAATAAAAATTGCATCAGTGGTCTGTAAGAATTCCTGCATGGTAGTACTTAACAAATCAATAGTTGGTTGGTTTTTTCTTGCTTGTTTATTTTGTTTTTTTACCTCAGTAATATTTCCAGAGAAACAATGCTTTCCCCACTTCCCCATTTAATACAGCCTCAATGGCTCAGTGGCTTCCCTCTTACATTCAGTATGCAAAGCTTACTACTGTGTTCCTTTCCCTCTTCTACCATGATGATGATGATGATGATGATGATGAAGATTATTACAATTAGCAATCAATTATATTTGTATGCATTAGCAATTAGAAGATATGGGGCTGGAGAGATGGCTCAGCGGTTAAGAGCACTGACTGCTCTTGCAGAGGACCTGGGTTCAATTCCCAGCACCCACATGGCGGCTATGAACCACCCTTAACTCCAGTTCCAGGGAATCCGAAGTCCTCTTCTGACCTCTGCGGCATTGCACGATATGGGTGCACTCACATACATGCAGGCAATACACTCATACACATAAAATTTAAAAAAATAAATAAAATATTTTTTAAAAAGGAAAGAAATTAGAAGATATTTATATATGCTTTATGTTATTTAATAAGGGTCAAGGCAAGTGATATATATTATGAAATCAAAGTAAAATTTTATTATAAACCTTAACTCAATTTGATTTAAACAAAAAGGAACATAGAGTCAAAAGAAAGCAGCTTCTAAAAAAATCCCTCCCTTCAATCATTCATGCATCCATCTGTTAAACAAATATATATGGATATTTCCCATGTGGCTGAGCCCATGCTCTTAGAGAGCTTACAATATTATCCAGGAAAAGGACAATTCTTCTAAAGAAACGCACAGGAAAGGCACCCGGCCAAGACTGCTGGGATCCCAGAAGGCCCTCTTGCATGACATGACAGCTGAGGTTGGTCTTAAGGGATGAGTAGGATGGAGCTGACTGAAATGAAGGAGGAGGGCAGGCAGGCAGACAAATGAAACAGCATCTATGAAAGGCATAGAAAGAGAAACACTCTCAAATCCTCAGAGTGGTGCAAAGAAATGACCCAGAGAACATGCACAAAGCCAGAAGAAAAGACTCGGAAATAGGGCCTCGAGCACAATTAAAAGTCCTGGAAGAGCAAGGAGATTTATGAAGAAAGAATCCAATAAAATTCTCTGTATGCAAGATTAGAATTGGTAATATTCGATGGGGAAAAATGTGAGCTTTGGTGAGAAAGAGACCCAGCAGCCATTTAGAGTTCGACTGCTTCCACAATTGAAATATTGAATCATCTTTAAATTTCACATATTTCTCCACGTTTAAATTTAGAGGCTTAAAAAATGAATGATAAATGTAGGCTCTTGAGCAGAGAACTCTCCTTGAATCTGTGCCAAAGCCAGCCCCTGATTTGGATGTCTATCCCAAGAAATACTCTACAGAGCAATGCACTCAGGACAAAGATTGACCTTTTCTGAACTGTAACTAAATCTTTTTAAAGGGTAAACACCCAAATAATAAAAACATAAAAGATGGTCATCTACTCACAGCTAGTGTAAGCCCTCAGAATGCTGCAGCATTCTTATTGTACATAACATAGTATAAAGAGAGAGTCTCAGTTTCCAACATATAAATTAGCTGAGAAAAATAATCCATCTCTCCCTTAGTAACACCTGTCTCCTACTGTTCTTCTCTCTTAGATTCTCTCTTTTCCTTTACCTCCCAGGTTCCTTTTCCTTATTCTGGTTCCTGAAGTTGCATCTGGTCACATACTCACATATAAGGATTTGGTGCTAGGATCCACATATGAGGGAGAAGATATACTGTCTGTTTTTTTTGCGGGGGGGTCGTCTGTGTTACTTCACTTAATATAACAGTTTATAGTTCCATCCATTTACCTGCAAATTTCATGATTCCATCTTTCTTTACCACTGAGTAGAACTACATTCTATAAATGTACCACATTTTCATTCTCCACTCGTCAGCTGAGGGACACTTAGGTTGCTTCCATCTCTTAGCTAATATGAGAAGAACAACAACAAACATGGATGTACAAGTGTCTCTGCAATAAGATGGATCCTTTGGTTATATGCCAAGGAGTGCTATAACCAGGACAAATGGTAGAATCATTTTTAGATTTTTAAGAGTTCACCACACTACTTTCCATAGGGGTTGCCTGAGTTTGCAACCCCACCAGCAGTGGGTGAGTGTTCCCCTTTCCCCACATCCTCTCCAGCATTTGTTCTCTTGATCTTAGCCAATCTGACTGGGTAAGATGAACTCTTAAAGTGGTTTTAATTTGCATTTCCCTAATTGCTAATGATGTTGAGCACCTTTTAAGATGTTTCTTAGCCATCTTTATTTCTTCTTTTGAGAACTCTCTGTTCAGATCCTTAGCCCAGTTTGGGTGCTGTAAAACATTTGTTTCCGTTTGCAACTGGGTTAAAGGTTTTCTGTCTAGAAGAACCTGTTGATAGGAGGGACTCCTTCCTGTCCTTTGCTGAGACAGCAAGAGCCAAGTCCTGTGATAAGTAACTGGATCCATCTAATTCAATTACAAACTGAATGTGAGAAATGAGATGACTAACAAAACACTGATGTAAAGCCTTGGAAAATATGTTTACTGCAAATAAAGTAAGTAATCGCTAATGGGACTAGAGATGCCACTCAGAGGTAGTGTTTGCCCTAGAACATATGAGGTGCTGGGCTCTATTTTTAGCACTATAGAATAACAATAATAATAATAATAACAACAACAATAATAAGTAGTAATAATAAGTCTAAGTAAGGCTAATCATGAAAATAGCCATTAAATATAAAAGACTGGGGCTAGAAAGATGGCTCAGTAGTTAAGAGCACTTGCTGCTCTTGCAGAGTACCAAGATTCAGTTCCCAGCATGCACATGGTAGTTCACAACTTTTTGTAACCTTCTATAACTCCAGTGCCAGGGAATTCAATGCCCTCTTCTGGCTTCCACAGTCATTGCTCACATATAGGGAACCTACATACATACAGGCAAAACACTCATACATGTAAAAATAGATCTTAAAATGTTTTGAAATACATAAAAGTTCAAGAAGAACTCATTTCTAACTTTACCTGCCTCTAACAATTTGTTCAGTTCACCATTATGGAAACCTCATCTGGTCCCCTATAAATATTATAGAAACTGTTATGGTTTGACTGGAGTTGCCATATTACCAGAAAACATGAAGCAAATGCCCCAAGGCTTAAGTCTATATAGTGACTGAAAAGCAAACCAAACATGCATTGCCGCAACCCTGGTTAACTGAGGATCTTCCCATCAGGAGGTGTAGCTGGTGTAAGTGACAGAAAGACAATAGGTTGTGCTTCCTATCCATGAGGGATACAGGGTTAGCAGGAGAAACCAGCCTGTAAAGTGATGAATTATGGTGACATTGAGCTGTGACCTGAGAAAGTTACACACAAGTATGGCCCACCTTAAGTCCTTCCTGAAAGAAGGAATAGAGACTGTTATTCATCAGTATAATATTCTAAAGAAGCCCAGTTCCTCATATTGAACTGTAATCTAGAGTCATTTCATTTATGTACAATCATGCAAAACATGTTCTTGTGGTACAATTGTCAAATGAGGGCAAGTAACTGATAACAGCCTGCTTTATGAAGATGGTCAAGATGATGACAGGCTGAAATAAATCCTGTACTTAGTAAAATTCTTATAAAGAGTTTATTGAGCTCACACCAAATACTTGCTATATGACTTGTCTACAAAAATGCATGCAGAGCCAGGTGTGGTTATGCATGCCTATAATCTCATTACTTGGGAGACTAAGGTTATAGGATAGAGTTGAAGGCCAGTCTGAATAACACAGTGAGACTCTGTCTCAGAAAAAAAAAAGTGTGTGTGTGTATGTATGCAGATAGTATAGAATTTAGTTTTAGTTTTTTTACCACCTGAATTATTAATCACTTAAATTCTGAACATTAACCTTTACCTGCCCTGGCCTTCTAATAAGAAGAGAAAAAAATTGATCTACAAAGCCTCAAGCAAGTTGAAAGATTTGGTTATACTCTCATCAAAGAAAAATCCATCATTATGTACAAACCGGAATGGATGAGTGAAAATGTAGAACGTACTAGGCTATGCCGCGGGGCGACAGGCATCTCGGCCTACCTTGCCTCAAGATACGGCTTTACTTAAAGGTTGTCAGTTGCTCCCAAGAGGACCACAGATAAAGTATGTCTTCCATAAGAGAAAATGAATGCACAGAAATCTTCTTATATTGCTTGACTAATTCTCTAAATTTGACATTTCCTTGACCCACACAAAGCTATACACCACACACAGGATCCTGAATCGCTTCTGCCTTTCTCTTTCCATCTCCCTTTCCCTCCCCCTTCCTTCCCTGCCTTTTTCTCTTTCTCTTTTTCTTCCCTACCACCTCCTTCTCTACCTCCTCCTCTGCATCTCATCTCTCTCTCAATTCTGGGATATAGTATTTTAAAATTCTCTAAGAACATGTAGAAATCTTTAAGGTTTCAGTTTAGTAACACAACTCGGTTGAAGACAGTTCTGTAGTGGACACAGTACAGAAAGAGGCTCAGACACAGTGGGTCATTTTCTTCATCCTGAAAGGGCTGTGAGTTTCATATTCATTTCTCCTATCATGATATAGGAAAACGATGCTTTTGAGGCACGCACAGGCTATTGGAGTGAAGTTAGATGAGATCAGAAGGTAATAAGAGAACCTCTTCTCCTCCAACAAGTCCATCTTTTTATATAGACAGGTATTAAGAGGATGAAAATGAAAGAAGTCACATCCCTCATTTATTTAAAGAGTTCCAGCTAAAATGATTATGCAGAAAATGGCACTGGAATGAAAATGAAAATTCAACCTTTCTGTCATTTATACTGTCACAGGGAGATGCTGGGCCTGGGCTGCAGGTATTGGCATTGACACTAGTTCCAACTGAATTGGCCCACTTACATAAGGTGCCCAGACCACCTTGTATTACTGAGTGTGAGCAGAAGCAATTCCATCCTACTACCTAGCCACTTCTACCTCCAGGAAATTTTATTTCTGAATTTGGTAATATTTTGAACTACTCCCAGGCTCCCATTGCTCCCAATAAGAAAGGAAATCAGAGGCTAGAGAGAAATCTCAATCCAGTCAAGTACTTGCTATGCAAGCATGAAGACCTGAATTGAGAGCCCCAATCGCCCCCCCAAATACACACACACACACACACACACACACACACACACACACACATCCAGGCACAGAGTATGTACCTGTAATCCCAGTGCTGGGGAGGTAGAGACGGGAGGATCCCCGGGGCTGGCTGGCAAGCGGATCTAGCCAAACAGATGAGCTCCAGATCCAGTAAGAAACCCTATCTCAAAACTAAGGTGGAGAACAACTGAGAAAGACCTCTCTGGCCTCTGCATGC
The DNA here is from genome assembly GCF_000622305.1 of Nannospalax galili. Lineage (NCBI taxonomy): Eukaryota > Metazoa > Chordata > Mammalia > Rodentia > Spalacidae > Nannospalax > Nannospalax galili. Next base: position 7,895,449 of record NW_008335967.1, on the reverse strand, counting down.
AAGTACGCACATGCACACACTCAAAAACATACACACATGCAACAGAGAGAGAGTGTGGAGGGGGGATGAGCAGCCTGTCCCTCACTGATACCCTGAAATGAGAAGGGGACTTGGGAGAGATTGAAAGCTCTTAGATTAGGATTCAACTGGTATTAAAGTTGCTCTCTGCCCCCTCTGAGGAGACCCTACATAGAACACTGAAATTATGAAAATCTGTTGAGCAAAGCAGCAACTCAGACTCCTGGGAACTCTGTGAAAATAATATCCCAGCCAGGCATGGTGGGGCATACCTTTAAGCCTCCAGCACTTGGGAGGCAGGCCGATCTCTGTGAGTTCAAGGCCAGCCTGGTCTACATAGTGAGTTCCAGGCCAGCAGGGGATACAGGGAGACCCTGTTTTCTAAATACCACTCAATGAGGTAGGCCAGTGACTTAAAAAAAAAAAAAAAAAAAAAAAAAAAAAAAAAAAAAAACAGAAAATAATTCCACAGGGGACATCAGCCCAACCATTGTGCAGCTCTTGAGGCCCTCAGCTTTTCTACTTCTCAGTTTTCCAAACCTCTCCTTCTCTTTCATGCTACTTCTCCCTTAATTCTCAGAAGCTCTATGGGAAAGGGGAAAACAAACACAAAAGAAAATGAAGACATCAATGCTTCTAAGTCTTGCTGTATTTAAGTATGGGGCCAGAAAGCAAAGAAAGTTACTATTTCTGACATAGCCCAAGACCCCCCTCACCTTCTTTCTCCTTACACATGATTTTGTGTTGAAATATCACCTTGGGACACAGTGTCTCCAGGCAATGATGGCTGTCAGGGTTTGATATGGGGGTCAGTTCTTAAGATGAGCTATTGCAAACAATTCATTCATAAATACATATTATACCTCATACCAGTTACACAGTTCAATGGAACCCAATCTCTCCCTCATTTACCCCATCATCTCCTACCCCAGCATCTCTAAGGTCTCACTTGAGTGACTAATGTGGCAGCCCTCAACTCAGCCCAGCACGTCAGCCTGCCACTTCTCCACTTCATTTAGGAAAGTGTCTACCCATGGCTTTCCTTCCATATCAGATTACTCCCTGTTTAAAGTGTGCCTGGATGATGCCTTTAAAATAAACCCCAAATTCCTGATTAGAACAATTAACTCAGACAGTTCCCTGGATACAATGTTCTCAAATCTTGGGATCTTGTATGTGATGCTCCCTCATAAAATGTGTTGATCCACCGTCACCTGGGAGGCCCCTATGGGCACCTCAAAATTCAGCTGAGATGTTACCACCACCCAGCAGTATTGCTTGACTGCCCTACATTCATCATTCTAGGACAGATGTCTCTCCTTCTGTTCCCTTAGTACTTTATAGCTGCGTCTACCATAGCCAGGATGCGGTGAGTATTTATTATCATCTTTACTTCTTCCTCAACCAGACTAAGAATTTATTTCAAATGGAAGCTGTAGCATTCATCTCTGTATCACCAGTAGACTCTCTGGCAAATAACAAGTGTTTGTAGAGAGTGTTGAGAGAAAGATAGAAAGGTGATTGGGTGAAGCTTAAAACATACCCAAGAGCATAGATATGTGCTTTCAAAGAGTCGGGGTTTATTAAAAGATACTTTAAATGGAGTTTTTAAGCAAGAGGGACACTCAGAGTATAGGAAGGAAGAGAGAGAGTCAAAACTCTGTAAGAAAGCATGACTAATGAACAGACCAGATACCTCTGAGTAGATAGGCTTAAGGAAGGTACTGCGGAAGAGAAGGTGCTTGATCTGGTCTTGAGAAAGGTCAAGCAATCACCAAATCTGTGGGAAAGTCAGGTAATGGTACTCGGTGGTGGTAACATCTCAGCTGAATTTTGAAGTGTCCGAAGGGACCTCCCAGGTGACAGTAGAACAACACATCTAGGCAGGGAGCATCACATACGAGATCCCAAGATTTGGGAGCATTCTATCTAGGGAACTGTCTGAGTTTATTGTGCTAATCAGGAATTTGGGGTTAATTTTAAAGGCATCAGCCAGGCAAAGAGGATCAGCATAACTTTTCTCCCTTAGAAGAATGCCTGTGGTGAGAATTAGAAGCAGACAGTGGCTGGAAAAGTACAGACCTGAATTAAATTAAGCAATGGGAGGGTAGGAACAGATGGAGAAGTTGCATTTTAAAAAGGAGTCCAAGGGCTGGAAAGATGGCTCAACAGGTAAGATCAGATACTCTTGCAGAGAACCAAAGTTCAGTTCTTAGCACCCACATCTGGCAGCTCACAACCTCCTGTAGCTCCAGCTCCAGGAGTTTGACACCCTCTCCTGGCCTCCACAGTCACCTGCATATATATGTGCACACACACACACACACACACACAAAAAAAAAAAAAAAAAAAAAAAAAAAAAAAAAAAAAAAAAAACCTTTTTTAAAAATATTTTATTGTTTTTTTGTGTGTGTATGTGTGTATTGCATGCATGAAGGTAAGTGCACCAGTGTCCTGCAATGCCTGCAGAGGACAGAAGAGGCTGTCAGATCCCCTGAAACTGGAGTTATAGACAGTTGTTAGCTTCCATGTGAGTGCTAGGATTCAAACCCAGCTCTTCTGCAAGAACAGCCAGTGTTATTAACCCCTGAGCCATCTCTCCAGCCCATAAAACCTTTTTTTAAAAAAAGGAGTCCAGAGTGATCCCCCACATCTAGCTTGCATGAATGTGGTACCTGTAGGTGGTGTCAAGGTTGGAGGATAGTTAGTTCCACACTGTTACCCTCAGCAGCCTGAGATATTTCCTTAATCTTTTAAGGACAAAAGGCAAAGCCGGGATTCTTGGCTTCAACACAGAAAAGAATATCAGAATGAGACAATAAGAGGCGGAGTTGGGTTTATGAAAGATAAAAAGGTGATCGGGTGAAGCTTAGAACATACCCGAGAGCATAGATATGTGCTTTCAAAGAGTCATTTAAAAAGACATTTTAAATGGAGTTTTTAAGCAAGAGAGTTAAGAGAAAGAGAGACATGGGGAAAAAATAAGACTTGCGGAAGTGTACAGGCTCCTCAAGGGAGAGTCAGTCAAGTGTCTTAGCAGTACACATGTACCTTTTTGATGGCTCTCAGGTTATATCTCAAAGGAACACTGAGAAGCTTTTTCTTCTTTTCTTCCTTTTTAACAAGTGAGATTGTAGGGTGGCTCCAGTTGTGCCTTGGACAGGATTATAATCTGATAAGGTAAAACCAGGAGCCACCAGGATTGCACAGGGGGTTAGGATATGTGTATTAGTATAAATATGGCTTCTGATGAGATTCCTAGAAAATTGCATTACAACTAGGAGGAAAGAAATGCCTTAAGCAAATGGTGTTAATTGTGTTGGAATTCTTGTTTCTCAGCTGGTGAAGCATGAACCAGACTCCTGGATGAGACCCTCCCTGTTCTTCCTGTGCCCCCATACTTTCCCTGTCTTTCTATTCTGCCTAAGTATCCCTGACTAGGATTGGAAACTAAGAGGAGAAAATGCTTTGGGGGAAGGTTAATAAGCTCCATCTGCTGCTGTTATGTTGGAGCTGTCTGTAGGGCATCAAGGTGAAGATGTCCAGTAACCAGTTGGCTGTAAGTCAGAAGCTCAGAAGAAAGTGGATCCAAGAATACTCTCTATGTAACTTAGTTGAAGCCTTAGTTTTCTCTAATTTAATGGCATGTCATGAAGTTTCTGTTGTGAGTAGACTGCTTGGGGTGAAAGAAGCATCCACTTTTGCTAGTAATTTAGATGCACAGCCTCCAGCAAGCTACTCTGCTGCAGAATCTAACAGCTGCCTATAGGAAAGGGGACAATTGAGGGGACCTGAAGAAAGATGTTAGCTTTAAAACAGATGTAGTCCTGTCTTCCTGGTTCTTCTGTGGAATAAGGTATAGCAGTGAGCACATCCTCTGCCACTGCCCCAACCCAGGCCTCCAAAGATTATCAAGGCACAGGAAGGGAAATCCTGACTCATGACATTGGAAATGGTGAGAGTCCCCTAAAGAGTCCCGTTTAGATAGAGATAGCACTTCCTTGATAGGGCAAGCATTGCGGGTCTCACTGCAATGGCCTCTTGCCATTGTGATGGTAACTGTCTGTTTTTTGTTCTTGCCCAGCCCTGCAGAACCCACTTGGCTATAGAGTTTTCTCATTTCTGTCAGCTTTTTACACTGAGACCTGCTGTGTTTAAGGAATCCGTCTAGAACAGACTTTTGCACAGCAACTCGTGCTACTCCTGGCTATTTTGTCTTAAGTAACTTGCACTGAAACAGGATATGTTTTAATTCAAACTCTCTGGCAGTGATGGTCCTGTGGGAGTTGCAGGATATGTTCAGGGTTGGAGCTCATTTTATCAGAACCTCTTTTCACAAAGGCTAAATGGGAACTGCTTATGGAGCGCAGGCATTTTTGACAATTTCAGAGGGAATTATGTTTAACCAAACAGCTCCTGGCAACCAGGTGTGAGCATGGCAAAGAGCAAACAAGGGTATTAGTCACATGTGGAGGATAAAGGCTCTCATTTTTAATTCAGTGGATGGTGATAGTAAACTCATCACCTAACTTGAATATCAACTAGCCACTGTTTACAATGAAGGAGATATTGCAATAGCACCCAGGGAAATTTAAATGATGCATAACAAAAATTCTCAGAGAAGCACAAAAACTAATCATTCCTTCCAATATGCTAAATTGGATACTGCATGAAGCCAAAAGCTGGCAATATGTTCAATGAAAACATCTAAGAATATTTACTTCTTGTTTCAAACAAAGGTTATTTTGAATTGTGGTTTCAGACCTATTTTCTAAGTTTTTTGTTTGTTTGTTTGTTGTTGTTGTTTTTAAGACAGGGTCTCCCTGTAGCCCCAGCTGTCCTAGAACTCACTATGTAGACCAGGCTGGCCTTAAACTTACAGACATCCGCCTGCCTCTGCCTCCTGAGTGTAGGCATTAAAGGAGTGTATCACCACACCCGGCCTATTGTCTAAGTTTTTAATGCCAATTAATTTACCTATAGCCTCTGCCATCCTGATTAATTATAAACAGCACATCTCCAGCCTCTATGGTTTAATAAAGTTGATAAAGTTTGCAGATTCAGGATGCAGCCAGGGATTAACCTCTTCTACAAGACAGGCAGATAGTTTAGATGCTCTTAAGAAATGAGTTTTCTAGGAGTGCTATTTGAATCTATTGGAAATGAAGCTTAAGTGAAACCACTTTGCCTGATTTAATTTTTCTTTAATTATCAGGTAGGAGATCAGATCATTGAAATCAACGGGGAAAGCACAAGGGATATGACACACGCCAGAGCAATAGAACTCATCAAATCCGGAGGAAGAAGAGTGAGGCTGCTGCTGAAGCGAGGCACGGGGCAAGTCCCAGAGTATGGTGCGTTTCACCCTTTCATTTTTGCCTCTCTTCTGCTTTTTCTGTATATTACAAATGCCCAAGCTTTTTCATAAAGCTGCATCAGTTCTCTTTTTATATCGCATACATATTTACTATCAATAGATAGATAAGCACACGTCTACTTAAGACCAAGATGTGTGTGTGTGTGTGTGTGTGTGTGTGTGTGTGTGCTCTTTTTTTTTGCTCCTACAACTAGGAAATGTTTAAAGTAGCAAATGTGTGAGCTTTCAGGGCATCTCTGAGTGTGCAGGGAGAGAGTGCAGAGCCACTTATATATTAGAACCTTTATAATTTAATAATACTCTGTTCATTTGAGTCTGCAGTAATTTACCGATTATTGCCTAAAATAATGACTGCATCAGACCATCCTGTAGGATTAGTAAATTGGGCCGGTAGACAAGACAGAATGAATCTTCAAGTTGTGGAATTTAAAATGGTAACTTCAGCTCATGGTATGGCTGCACTTCCTTGGCATTTGGAGATTGTTCCAAAAATTCATTCCTATGTTGTTTCCATATGCTTTTAAGGAATGCTTTAAAGTGCATTTTAAATCATAGTTTGCCTTCAAAAATCTTTAAAGGTGTTATTTCCCAGAAGCCTATTACAGGCATCATCAACAGTGTAACTAGTATAGCAGAAATAGCCAAGTGGTCTTTACATGACAAACATCAAAACCTGAGTTGGTCTTTAAAAATATTTTTCAGGACCTAGGGATGTAGCTCAGTGGCAACACACACAAACACAAAGCCTTCTGGGTTCTGTCACTAGCACTTTGAGAAATAAGTTAAAATAGAAACATCTTCAGATCAGAGACAAGCAGGTATCAGTGAAGAACAGTGCGGATAACACTATTCTGGGTAGAGACAGGACCTAGCCGCAGGCTGGAGCAGTGACTTCACATCTTGATCAAGATAAGGTAACTCATTTTCACTCCTCCCTAACTTACCCAAAAGAATTTCTAAAATGTGTTCTTCCCTTTAAAATAATGCTGTTTGCATTTGCTATCTAAATAACTGACTCTTGGTAGGACAGATCAGTGCCCTGGATTTAGCTGAAATCTGGAAATCAGAGGCCCTCAGAGACATACCCATATGTTCATATGCCACTTCATAAAGAGCTAGCAGGCCCTCAGGGTGAGTGGAAAGTATCCAGAAATTTCTTATAGGGCCTACTCTGTGCCCAAGGAAATACTTTTATCCCATGTTCCCACCCACAATGCTTGGATCTAATAAAATATTTTAAATATTAATATTAGCAATAAGTATAGGCTTAGTAAATGGTACCAATGTTTATCCCTTTGGGAAGAATCTGAACTCCTGAAATAGAATAATGTTTTACATCCTAGAGCATTAACTGATTCAATAAATATCGAAGTGACCTGTGAACTTCTATCACTCCAAAAATATACCCTATTTTAAAGGTGTGTTTCACCCCATGGCAAGACTTGACTATTTTCTAGCAAGGAATTTCAGAGTTACTGTTGTTCTTAATGGTCAAACAAGTGAATCTTTAAAAAGTTGCTCTGACCTGCTCCACTGTCCTCAGCTTCTCATTCCTTTGTAGAATTCACAGTGTTTGGTCTGTACTTCCAATATCTACCAGGCTAACTGCTTAGTAAGAAGCAGTAAGAAGTTAAAATAATACTGCCTCATAGTTATGCATTATACCATAAATCACCTTGAGGAAAACATAAAGACACATTTTGGAACAAGACACAAGTCCAAGACAAGTCAATACTATTTCATTCTTAACATCATCCAAATTCTCAAGTTAACCAATACAGAGAACTTTTAAATATCTGAGCACACTTCTGAGAGTCTACTTGTCAATACTGTGACTAGCTTTTGCAGTATTATAGATTTTTTTCTGAGTATATATTTTTCTAAACTAAGTATTCAGTCGTACTTGCTGATAATGTTGGAGCTTATTGACTGCCTTTGTCATTAGACATGGATTTTGACAGTAAAATAAGTTTAGAGATGATGAAGCAAAAGAAAATAGATTAGAGGAATGAATGCCCTCTGGGGAAGTAGAAGGATGGGCATACACTAAGCACACATTAGTTCTTCAGGAACTGCTACACTCAACAATACATAATGACATGCAAGAAACCAAAGGAGACTGGAAATCAGCTAGGCATTTTAGATGAGAATGCCTGACATCCAGTGATTTTCCTGGAATTTCATAGCAACTGATGGTAGGGCTCAAGGGCATCCAAGAGGACTCCTTCATTCAGAGATTGGTTAGGAGGGCTCCTGGGACACAGAATATTTTTGTGCAGCTACATAGTGGGGTCACATGGGACAAAGATCCAGGCAGTGCCTGAATGCATCCTCATGCAGGCTTTCTTACACTCACACTCCCTCCTATGAAGAGTCACCCAGAGTATACTTTGCCCCAGGCAGTAAAAATTTAGCAGTGGACCCAGGGAATTCATTAGCCACTCAGTACACATGATTTTCACTGGGGCAGGTCATACAGGGAGCCTCTGTCTAGCACATACCAAAATGCCAGACCCCTGGGAAGGAAAACAGATGTTCATTTCAGTACAACCATGTCATTTCTATATGCATTTAAAGTAAAATGAGGTGCAATTGTCATTTAGTACAAGGCTTATATTAGCATAGTGGATGATTTGCCAGTTACGTTCCCTGACACCAGCCCAGGACCACCCTCGCAAGCAGGAGTTTCTAAGCAGAGTGCTCTCAAGCCTGCTGGGTTAACTCTGCTCTGCATCAGGAACAAACCAAAGAGGTGGCCACCTTTGTGACTGTGTAAATGACCTCAACATACAAGCAGTGCCTATGGCTGAGAAACACAGTTCCTCCAACATCAGTATGAATTAGACCATGCTGTGAAACTTAATATTTCGTTCAAGATAAACTAGAGTGCATTGTAATAAAATGCTCCAAAGAGAATAACAGCAACAAGTCACAACAAAAGAAAATACTTGCATTCATCATGAGATAGAAGCAAGAATATAATCTGTTTTTTCCAGAGATACGCTAATCACAGAAAACCTGGTATTTTTCCTGTCAAGTATTAACTTAAACCTGCATGTTTCCTTAGTTTGCCCATCAAAATCCTAAACTTGTCATAATCCTTAAGAGATCATTAAAGGGAGTCATCGGCATCCATTGGAGATATACTTAACCTCTTAGGGAACTTTGGGGCTTAAGCCAGCCTGGGAAACATGGGTGCCAGGTTTTAAGTGATTCCACCAGCGTTCCCTCTGATACCTATAGAACCCAGGATTCAGAGCAGCTTTGAAGTGGGACCCTTATCTGGACTTGGGGACTTGTCAAGGAAAAGCTGATCTCATTCAAAAGAAATGCATAGCTGCCATTCTGAGTTCTTAGAGTGATCTGTGACAGAGAGATAAGTACGGGTACAATTGAAATTTTTTTTTTTTAAATACGAAGGGCAATCTGTCAGATCATTGACTAACCAAAATCGGTGCGACTCCAAGTGAGCTGAGGAAAGGAATAAATACACTGCAAACAAGCCAGCCATCATTACCATAAGACTGACACCTCAGCCAACTCAGAGGCATAAATCAACAAGCGTGGATGCACATGTCATGGCTACACACAGGCTGTAGAGCAGGTGCAGAGGGAGTTGGAAAATGATAAGAGCTTTGAAGAAGAAGTTGTTTTTACAGTCAAATCCTTGAAAGAGAAACTCAGGAGATGGGTACTTCAAGTGTAGTCCTCAGGATAAAATTTTGTTGATTATAAACTGAGTGGAAAGTGTACCTCCTCCCCGACGTGCCTCTCAGCCACTGGCAGGAATGAAGATACTTCTCTCCACCTACTGAGAATATTCAAAAATTGAGCACCCAAAGACATGCACTCTTCAGCACTGGTTGTTTTGCTCTTCAAATTAAACTTTAAAAGGTTAGGAGAAGAGGAAGTAGGTACCCTGGATGTTAAACTGCCCAGGAATAAATTATACAGATTAGCTGATGGCCTTGAAGAACAGGTGTCCTTCATTAACATTCAAGGTCAGGTATGCAGCCTATACATACTTGATTTGCAAACCCAGCTGTCCAGCCAGGGCCAAAGTAAACAGAGGTGTCATTGGATGAAAAAAATCCCTTAGTATTTCACATCAAAGTCGACTATTTCCCTCTGGAATATTCCCTACTTGAAATAAAACCAATACACTTTTCAGTCTTAGTGGTCATTCTCCCAAAGAGCATCAGGGCAGGTCTTTTTGTGCAGAACACTGAAGGCTGTGCAGTTGTCAGTTGGAGTCCCAATGAGCTTTAGGATCTTGATATGTATAATAAAACTGTTCTAAGTAAAGAAAAGAATCCGCTTGAGTCAGTAGCTATTTCTGAAGAAATGAGTGGACCAAGTAGTTGTTAGAAGTCTCCCTCTGACTTAAGACAAGCGTATCAGAACACCTATTCAGACAGAACTTGTCTTTAGTTGGATAGTAGTAAACAGTCCTTATTTGCACATTCTTCATAATAATTATATATACTGTCGAATAAATATTATAAGCATACTTTCATAGTCTTATAATTTTTTGGCCAGCAATCTCTTCCATCCTCTGATCAAAGATAAACTCCAGAAAATATGCTCTTAGCAAATACTACACCTGGGACAGGTCCTGAGATGGATGTTATTGATTATATAAACTAATGTTCTTCATCCAAACCAACACTTGCTGAGCACCTACTATGCGCATGGCACTTTGCAGGCACTGAAGGTGAGAAATAGTACTGCCCTCAGGAAGCTGACAGTCCCACGTTGGGGGGGTGGGAACAGGGATGGGACAGGTGTAAAGGCAGTTTCTAACAGTGGCAACTATTGAAGAAGCCTCAGAGGGACTGCTCTCAGGAAAAAATTTAAATGAGCTTATTAATTATTCATAGAATTTAATAAGTACTTCTAGAGAATTAGGAATTCTTGAAGAGCACTTGGGCCTCTTCTGTTAAGCATTTCCTTTGTAACAGTCAAGCTAATAACTTGTATTTTTTCTGAAGGAAGGACTTGCAAGTATAGGTGCATCTCCACTCAGACCCTAACTGAATTATGAATTCTTAGTTAGTGAGCCAGAGTTGATCTAACAAATTTACTGCTCGTTGCCCTTCCCCTGCCATGGCTATCGGCCAGGTCAGGAACCCACCGCACTTGTCACCCAGGGCCTTGTCACCCAGGGCCGGGGCCCAGTGTGAATGGCTTCATCGCCTTTATACTACTTCACCTGACTTTTCAACAGGGCAGAAGGTGACTTGCCTCAGTAATAAATTCTGAAATTTAATTTCATGTTCTGACATTCGTGGTCGAGTATATCTTCCTTTTCCATGAACAGTTCCACAAATCACTCAAGAACAACTGCTGAGTAAGAGAAAATTATAGAGCACCCTGTGGGACAGGCTGCTGGGCAGAACCTGAGCCTGGTTGCATCACGCTGCAGCCTTTAGGCAAGCCAGAGATTATCTAGCATAAACTCAGAGTTTGGCTCATAGAGCCAGAGGCAGCAGTCTTGCTAAAGAGTACCCACCCTGAAAGTCCTTTCCCTAGTCAGTATGCACCCCAAACCCCAGGTGGCAAGTGTTTGTAGGGAGAATGTGAAATCCCATTTCTTCACGTTGTTTTATTGAAAATCATGAGCTATAATAATACTTCTTACATATTCTTACATGATTTCCAATATGCATGTTTTCTCTTTAAGGGTATATTGAAACACACCAATATCACATACAAGTCCTCACTTGTTAATGATTAAAGATTAATAAGATATATTAGACCATACACATAGTGACAAAAAAAAAATCTGCAAAACAAAAATCTTAACAGAAGGATGAGGATCTCTGTGAGTTCAAGGTCAACCTGGCCTACATAGTGAGTTCCAGGCCAGCTGGGGCTACAGGGAAGACAAAAGACAAAAAAAAAAAAAAAATCTTAAGGGAACTGAGAAGTATCTTTCCCAAGCCCCATTGAGAAGAGTTCCCATAAAAACCTAAAGATTTCTTCTCCTTGGTGCTAGAGAGATGGCTCAGCAGTTAAGAGCACTAGCTGCTCTTTCAGAGGACCCAGGTTTGATTCCCAGCACCCACTTAGCAGCTAACAACTATCCGTAACTCCAGTTCCAGGGATCTTATACCCTCTTCTGATGTCCATGAGCATTACATGACACAGGCGCACTTACACACATGCAGGCAATACACTCATATACATAAAATAAAAATAATAAATAAAATATATTTTTAAAAAAGATTCCTGCTCCTCCAGCAGCCCTTCCTGAAAAGTGTGCTTGAGGTCCTTGCCCCAACATGAAGCTCAGCTTGACCACGAGAGGGCTGCTTTCCACAGAAGTCCATGAGCAAAGGCAGCTAGCTCAATGGACACTCTCATAAATACTGTGAAATGGGAATGGACCTCATGGAAGTCACAAATTCCAGAGAATGTTTCTTACACAACAGAGAAATAGATAGGGAGTAAAGACTACAGGGCAGGATTGAAGGTGGAGGTGCATTAAATTCCATGCTGTGGAAAAGGGAAAATAATTAACTGTTCCTTAAGACAAATCAGGGGTCTGGTGTTGCAGGCCTGGAATTCCAGCTACTGTGGAGGCTGAGATGGGAGGATTGCAAGTTCGAGGTCAGCTGAGGCTACTAAGCAAGCACACAAGCACAAGGCCAGCCTGGGAAATTTAGGGAGACCTTGTCTTAAAATAAAGTTAGAAAAAAAATCTGAGACTAAGTTTATTGAGAGAGCACTTGCCTAGCATGGGTGAGGCCCTAGGTTCACTGCCCAGCACTGCAATAATTTCTCTCTCTCTCTCTCTCTCTCTCTCTCTCTCTCACACACACACACACACACACACACACACACACACACATTCACATGTTTTAGGACACTGATTTTAACCTTTTAAGTGCTCTGGTGAATCTGAAGGAATCCATTGATACCAAGACTCAATTTTTTCAATTTTTATTACATTTATTTATACATGTGTGTGCATGCATGTGTGCCATGGCACACATGTGGAAGTCAGAGGACAACTTGTGGGCTCCAGGGATCAAACTCAGGTCATCAAGCTTGGCAACAAGTGCTTTTACCCAATGAGCCATCTCACTAGCCCCAAGTCTGTGCACTTTTAAGTGTCATCTCAGCAGAATCAGAGACTCCTATGCCCTGGAGATGCTGAATTTTTCTCTTATGAAGGAAGAGCTTGCTCCCTCTCTGGCCCCATCTAGTGAGTCACTCCCCATTCTAAGACTTGCAGCTATTGAAACTTAGAAAAAGAAATGAGACTAAATTTTCTTATTGTTCGCTCATCTTCTGTCTCCTGCTTTTTTGTTCAACCTGAGCAGTTTCCATTCTCCTTGTAAAGATTCTGGCCCCATGGTTCACAGCCTCAGCATGCTGATTCAAAACAAGCTTCTAACCCCTCAGCTACACGTGTTAAGAAGTTGGTGCTGGGGCTGGAGAGACGGCTCAATTCCCAGCACCCACATGGTGATTAACAGCCATCTGTAATTCCAGTTACAGGGGATTCGACACCTTAATTCTGACCTCCACAGGCATTGCATGACACACATGTACTTAGACACACGCAGGCAGTATACTCATACACATAATAAATAAATACTTTTTTGAAAAAAAGGAAGTTGGTGCTGTTTTTACCACTATCTGGTTATCTTTTGTCCAGAAATCAAGGCATTGCAGAAAAGGGTTTGATCTCTAGGAGTTTACCAACAAAGCCTTTCTGTCCAGGTTCTCAAAGCAAAGTCAATACCTTGAGACACATTCTTGATAGGTCCAAGCCACTGCACAATCAGCAGACACCAAATCTCAAAGCATCACCTCAGAGGGCACAGGTGGGCCCCACTGCCTTGTACTAGTTTTCCCAGGCCCAACAACTCACCAGTTGTAATTTTTAAATCAGAGCACTATAAAATCCAGTGTGTGTGTGTGTGTATGTGTGTGTGTGTGTGTGTGTGTGTGTGTGTGTGTGTGTGTGTTATGCACATGTGTATGAGAGCCAGAAGAGGACATACCTTTTTCACTTGAGACTCGGTCTCTCACTGAACCTGGAGCTAGTCTGGCAGCCAGCAAGCCTAAGTGATCCTCCTATCTCCAACCTTCACAGTGCTGGGAGTTCAGGAACCACAGAGCCATTCCTGGCCTTTTACTTAGGAGCTGGGACCCAAACTCATGTCTTCATGCTTGTACAAAAAGTCCTCTTACCCACTGAGCCCTCTCCCCAGTCCCTAAACCCCAGCTTTCTTTCTTTTTTTTCTTTCTTTCTTTTTTTTTTTTTTCTTGATGCAGTGTCTTATATCCCAGACTGGCCTTGAACTCACTATATAGCAAAGAATGACCTTGAAATTCTGATCCTCCTCCTGCCTCCATCTTCCAAGTGCTAGAAGTATAGGCATGTACCACCATGCCCCATTTATGCAGTGCTGGAGATTAAACCCGGGGCTTTATGCATACTAGGCAAACACGCTACCAACTGCGCTATATCCCGTCTTAAATTACTTTTTAAGTCAGTTTTAGGCACATAGCAAATTTGGAGACAAGGTACAGATGCTTCTCACATGATTCCAAACCCAACACAAGGGAGTCTTCCCTACTGTCAGCATCTCCATCACAGTAGCACTTTTGTTAAGAATGCTGAACCTACTTTAACATATCACTATCACCCCAAGCCCATGGTTTGCATTAGAGTTCATCCTCAGTGCTGTACACACTTGCGACTGGAACAAGTAAATGATGACATTTGCCCACCACTGCAGTATCATACAGAGCATTTTAACTTGTCTGAAAGTCCTCAGTGCTCTGCAGATTCATCTTCCCTCCCTTCTAAGCCCTGGGAACCAGTCATCCTTCTCTGTCTCTACCTTCTTGCCATAAGCCTAGATTTTTGTTATCCACAAACTCAGCCTATGAGATCTTGCTTAGTGTTGCTCTGATGTCCTGTTCTGATTAAGACTCAATGTTTATTTTAACTGAATTTTCTCAGTTGGGACCAAAGACAAAAATCATACATGGTCTTAACTCTGGATTTGAATTATATGGTCTAATTGTAAGAAAATGTCTAAACTTTGAGAATCACACATTCTTCATGTGCTGCTTAGATAAAACCAAAACTAACAAACACAGGCTTAACACCAAACAATTGTTACATAACTCAAACCTTGTTTGCTTGCTTGCTTGCTTGCTTTTATATTCCTGTAGAAAGAGCCCTGGTCTTTTCAGTGTGCATACACTCTAATTCATGGTGACCCCGGCCTTAACAGGACTGTAGGTTTTAGGGCTGGGCACAGATAACTAGTAGTGTGTGCATTAAATATGCCTGCTACAGTGTGGTTTCCACTTCTGCCTTCACAGTGTACACCTCCACTGCGTTCTGGGCCCTTCTGTTTCACCTTCTGGGTGTGTGGCTTCCTAACACATATGTTTTCAAGCCTAAGAAAGGCCATCCTTAAACCCAATGAGAGCTTTCGCTGTGTGACACTGAAGCTGCTTGATCATTTTCTCACAATATTACTTGCTTCTTGGCAGGGCTAAATGGTAAACTCAATTAATAAATCCTGAAATTTAATTTCTATTTACGACAGTCATTGTGAAGCACTGACTTCCTTTCCACAGAGAGGGTCTGCTTTGTGCTTAACCCAACATGTTAGGTAGGTCTCCTGCTGGACTTGCCCTTCCCTCATGCACACACACCGTGCTAGGAAAAACACCTGCAATCACATCTGAAACCAGTGTGGAGTCCTGGCTCATTCTGTGCCTGGAACACAGATCCACAGCTGCATGCAGGGTGTGTGTATAGGGAGTATTATCAGTGGACTCTGACAAGGAAGGGAACAGGCCACAATATGTCCAAACTCCATGGATTCAGCTCTCCTGATAACACTACCGTCATCGTGAACACATATCCCATCCCTCACATGCATCAGTAGAGAGCACAGTAGCAGGTGTGGCAGGCTTCTCCTGGGGACTTGTCTCTTAGAGGTTATTGACCTGAATATTTCAGAATTTCTAGTGCCCCTGATTGTGTGAGTAAAGGACTGCAGCCCATCAGCTGAGCTGGACATAGACTAAGAGGTTATTGGTTGATTCAACCAGTGTTACAAGATCGGATTGAAAGCACAGCCATGGCAGGTGAGCAGCGGGTAGAACAGCAAGATGTTATGCTGTTGCAATTTTTTCTGCTTTAAATTTTTTCCTAGAAAGCAATTACATCCAGCAAGTCAACTGTGAACTTTGAATATAAGTGAGCAGAGTATTAGAGGTATAGAATTGATGAGAGCTTTAGAGAAAAGAAAAATGTGAACATGGAAGGACACCATGTCTTTATTTTAGAATTTCTTCAAATTTAGAAATGATTACTGTGACTGATTCTCAAATGACAGCTGATATCACTGAAACATCCACTATTGTGAGAAAAATCTGCAAAAGTTATGGCATGACCATTTCAAATTTTATTCACATTTATGCCTCCCTAAAGCACCTCAGGATGCCCTCAATATTTTGAGAAAAAAAAATCTACGTTTGAAATATACGTATAGCTCAGTCTTTTACTAATTTCACTTGCTGCATGCTGGTAGAATAGCATTAAAGTCTTTATTCTTACTACCTAGATAATTTTTATTCAACTGCTCTAAACATTCTAAGCAATCTTGACTCTAACAGTAATAATATATCTTTGTCACTGGTTCTGTTAATTCTAATGATTGGTCCTAGGCTGTTCCTCCCCTCCCTTTAGGAATGGTACCTTCCAGTCTCTCCATGTGCATGAAAAGTGACAAGCATGGGTCCCCATATTTCTACTTATTGGGCCACCCTAAAGACACGGTTTGTAAATCTGCATGAATATTATCTTTCTCTAATGATCTTTGGTTTGCATATGTTTTTAACTGATGCCTTCTCTTTCATAGTAGCTTGTCTAATTGCTGCTAAAATTCTGGAGAACATTCATAATTGAGGCCTTATAAGTGATAAGGATATGTATATTGGTTCATGAAATACATTTTAGGGGGACCAGCCTCATGTGGCCCCTTACAGCAAGAAAGCCATGAGGGGAGAATAGCAGAGATTGTACTAGCTGATACACCTTCCACACTTCAAAAAGTCCTCCCTGGGCTTCCAAGGCATCTATGCAGTTCCTCTTAGTCCAAGAATGCACAACTCCACCATATCCAGAAGAGCCACTGTTGGCTGACACTTCAGCTCTAAGGACTCTGAGCTCTACCTGGCTCACAGCACTGTGGCAGTGAGGACCAGATTTGATCTTCCTACCTTCATAATCTGTATTGCACCATGTTTAATAGGAAATTTGTTTTGTTTTGTTTTTGTGGGGATTTTGTGTTTTGTTTTGTTTTGTCTTTTTGAGGCAGTGTCTCCCTATAGTCCCAGATGGCCTGGAACTCACTATGTAGACCAGGCTGACCTCTATCTCACAGAGATCTGCCTGCCTCTGCCTCCCAAATGCTGGGTTTAAAGGCATGCACCACTATGTCCAGCTTGGATTTTTTTTTTAAAGAGGCCACTTGTGATTCTTTATGAATGGCATCATGACTTTACATCCAGACACTATGTTCTACCCTTTCACAGTGAATATTCTATGTTGGTGACTGTTTCCATCCAACATTTGGTAAAAATTTCCGAGAAAAGAAAAGGAATCCTTCACAGAAATAAACAAGATGTAGATGGCAGCCTTGCAACTACGGGTCAAGCAATAAACACTTGCCTGGAGCAGTCCACATTCCCACTGGCGACTCCTACAGGGGCTGTGCCTGTGGCTTCAATTTAATTGGGCTGGGATTTTAAAATGTCAGTTTGACTTGTTAGCAGAAACTGAAGCTTATGTTCAGTCTTCACAGTTTGCCATGTAAGTATGACCCAAGATGACATATGTCTCAATTCTGGTTTGACTCTGCCCTGTTCACATTGTCGCAGGCATGACTAAGCACCTCACTACCAAATTCTTTTAAGCTTGCTCTCTGAATATTTTCTGAAAAAGTCTTCCCAATTTTTTTCTATTATTTCTTTTATTTATTTATGAGTTCCCAGTTTTAATGATCTTGCTAATTATCATCCAAGATTTAGATTTAACATGAAAGCTATTTTTCACTAAAGTGAATTATGTAACATTTCCTCATTAAAGGTTTTATACACACACACACACACACACACACACACATACACACACACACACACACCTGTCATGCCCTAAAGATGTCTACAAAAACAAGTTTTAAATGCATTGTCTCCCTTAAGTGTCTATTTCTCAAAGATCACTTAACTGATCAAGGGAAATCTAAGTTAGTTAGAGAGAGAGAAAGAGAAGGCTCTGCATGGTTTCAGTTCTACTCCACAAATCTATCAAGTACCTCCTGTGTTCCAGGCACTATTTTACTTTCTATTGCTGTGAGAAAAGCACTGACCAAAACCAACTTGGCGAAGAAAGGGTTTATTTTATCTTACAATTCCCGGGTCACAGTTCATTACTGAGAGAGGCCAAGGTATGAATTCAGGGCTGGAACCTAGAGGCAGGAGCTGAAGCACAGGCCATAGAGGAACACTGCTTACTGACTTACTGCCCTGGCCTGTGCTCAGCCTGCTTTCTTATATAATTCAGGACCACCTGCCCAAGGGTGGCACAACACACAGTGAGCTGGGCCCTCACACATCACTCAACAGTCTAGAAAATGCCCCCCAGACATGACCAGAGGCCAGTCCAATGGAGGTAGTTCCTCAACTGAGGTTCCCTCTACCCAGGTGTGTCAAGTTGACACTAAAGCTATCCAACACAGGCATCTTACTCAGTGTTAGGGATGTAAAGACTAATAAGAGAACCTCTTCCATGTGCGGTCACAACCTAGTAGGATAGAAAGAGAGAAAATCATATAATGGAGCAAATGTGATTTTGGCAAAGGATGATAAGAACTTTAAGTTGGCAGCATGCTAAATCAGACTAGCAGAGTAACAGAACATGTTAGCTGGGCCTTGAGTGAGAAGTATGGTTTCACATGAGTGAACAAGAGGTCAGGCTGCATCCAAGTAGATGGAAGAGCTAATGCAAAGTTGGGAACAGTTGTTTCAAACAGCTGCCACATGGGCTAAATGGTAAAAGGTGATGGACACCATGATGGAGGTGCTCCATTTAAAAGGCTTTCTAGGACTGGGAGGTAGCTTGGATGGAAGCACATGCTTAGCATGCATAGGCCTGGGTCAGTTGCCAGCATACAAAAAGAGTTCTGGATACAAAGTAATCCAAAGCTTATATGGAAGGATGAAAATACCTATATTTGGAAATACACCTCAGTACTGTGTAAGATGGATTTTATAGGGAAATGCAGGCAGTTACAACATTAAGACAAAAGCTGAGGCAAAAGTCAAATGCTGTGAGGTCTAGAATCAAGGATCTGGTGGTATGGAAACAGCATGTTAAGGCTGGACTTGGGAGATGCTCAGACACATCATTGATGGGAATAGCAAAAGCAGGTGAGCAGCAAACGTGAGGGGAGGGTGAGAGGGCAGACTAATTAGGAACTTGTTGAGTTTCAGATGTCTAATAGATATTTACACAAGGCAATGCAGAAACGAGGTGCTGAGTGCAGTGCTCGGGAGGTGGGGCTGGAACATATGAGGAATATTGGAGGAACAGATAGGTCCAGGAGTGGGAATGGACTCCCCAGAGAGATGCATTATGAGCACAGAGTCTACGTGACTACAGTTGTGGCAAGTCGAAGTTGATGAAGATCAGGGAATGAATGGCAATGGTACTGAACCAGGCCCATTTGGTCCGCCATGCAGTATACAGGCCACTGAGACAAGTTTTGAAAAAAAGAGTTTTTGCCCAAGCCAGCCAAGCATGGAAGGAGGCACCCTAGTCTCACATACATCTCCCCAAGGGGAGGGTTTGGGGATAATCACAGGATAAGAAAGCAGCATGATTTAAGGCTTAGGGAAAGGTGATTGAAGATGAAGTGGTCGATATATGTATAGTCTTCATGGCTCTTCCTGTAGTATACATTCAGAAAATGGCAACATTGGCATGGTCTGAGGGTTTTCAGTCTTCTTGTGTCAAAGGATCACCCACCAGTCATTTGCACTTGGTGCAAGAGAAGAGTTAGTGGTCTTGACAAAAGTATTCTCCAAATGCCTGAAAGATAACATAGGTAACCATTATTATCAAACCCAGTGCAGGCCTGTAACTCCAGCTACTCAGGAGGCTGAGACAGGAGGATCACAAATCTAAGCCCTGACTGGGCAACTTAGGGAGATTCTCAAAATAAAAAGTAGAAAGGGCCAAGGACATAATTGTAGACCACTTGCCTAGTATGTGTGAGGTCCTGGGTTCAATCCCCAGTACTGCCCCAGAAATACATGTAGAGGAGTTATCTATAGTCAAACTAGTGGGGACTCAACTATGTCACCTCCAAAATGAGTGACTTGTTTAAAGTCAGCTGAAGGCAAGTGAAGTGTTGGGGGAAGGATGAAGCTGCTCAGTTTCCCCTCAGTTTCAGGCAGGCTATGTGGTATGGAAGACAGGGAGGAGGTGGGAGGGGCTGCGGAGAGAATTGCCCACTAGATTCCAGATGAAATTTTAGCTATTCCACCATGAGATAGCCTAGGAAGATTAGAAAACAAGGATTTGGCAAGGGCACAGACTAGAATCACACCTTCCTGCCTGGGTTAAGCCAAAGCCAGAAACACAGTTCAACAAATGACAGCTATTGTGAAGGCTGAGGAAAAGGGCCTTTCCCTACTCCACAGAGTTCACCATGGGCCATTCTCACAGGATGCCTCACATCCTGAGCCAGCAGAGAACCTGCTGCTGTGGACATGCACCTTGATAACAGGGCTCCTGCTAGTTCCATTTCGGAGAGCAGGCCCCAGTTTTCTGTCTTGTTTTTTCAGAAGACAGGATGGTCAGAGTATAAAGATAAGTAAAACAGAATTTCTATCATAAAGAAATTCTGTTTGAGAAATGTGTACCAAAAAACCCACTTTAATCACACCCTTATTGAAATTTCATATTGTGTTACTTCTCTGGCTAATATTCCAATATATTCTGAAAAGAAGCATGTTCTTACTGATTTCTCTTTTCCCACGGCATACTGCATTTTAAATTTTGAATTCCATCAACAACATTTTTAAAGAGAAAGCATCCTTTCAAAGATCACCAGTCTTGCCAAGGTAACAAAGTTCAATAACTGATGCAGTTCTTCACCTGTGGGTCTCACTGTAAGAGTTAACAAAGGTCAGTGGATTTGAGAACTTTCTCTTAACTCTGATTTCTCCTACAGAGTCTCCAGCTCTCTTCCTATTTCTCACACACACACACACACACACACACACACACACACAGAGAGAGAGAGAGAGATGCACACATACCATTCTCTCCTTCAGTGTTTCATCTGCCTTCCTGGCTCCATCTGTTATCACTACACAAATGACTGATTCCTGTTTTGTCACCTCTTCCTTCATCCCAAAAACCTATCCCAGGACTTTCAAGTGCCTGCTGGATAGCTCCACCCAGATTGCCCACAATTATGTATTCAACTTTATAGTCATAAACTTACCCCCTAAAATACTATTCTTGAATCATCTTGAGGGACCATCAGTCCCAGCTCTGTCTTACCTGACTTCTCTATTCAAATGTGTATGTGCATGTACACACATGTGCGTGAGTTCCCAGACCTCGCTTTCACATCAGCCCTCTCCTTTATTCCTAGTACCATTCTACCCTAGTGCAGGCCTGCTCCCCAGTATCAAATAACCTTCTACCTTTTCTTCCTTACTGCTGTGGTCCATCTTCCATTATCAATGAGGCCACAGAAATTGTCCTAAAAGACTGCTTCACCTAAAAGCCTTTCACACACTCACACACACACACGCACACCCCAAAAATAAATAAATAAGACCTTAGAGGAAGAGTCAAATGCACCCACAACTTCGCCTCACCTCCCCCAGTCTTACCTTCCACAATATCCTACCACATACCTGTGCTTCAGCTGCACTGAAACGCTTAGCACTGTTCTATCCTCACCTATACAGTTGGCGTATGCTGATCTCTTGGCTTAGAAAACCCTTTCTCAAAAGCTTGTCCTCCTTCCTCCTTCAAGACCCAAGTCAAAAGCTGCCCGTCTGTGAATCTTTCTTTCCCCAATTCTCCCAAACAGAAGCAATCTCTCAGCCTGTGACTCCCCTCCTGCCTCTCCCCTGTTCTCTCCCTGTTTCTCAGCATAATCATCTTTCTCCTCCTTTAGGAAGTTCAAAGTCCTTGAGGTCAAGGACCTGCTATTCTTATTGCTCTTAGCCTACTTCTTAGTACAGTGTTCTGAAAGTTGAGAACAACCATAAAAAGTAAATGAATAAACATCCTGCAATGTCACAAACTCATTCCAGCAGCAAATTTTAATACAGATTTTTGCTACGATCACCATGAAAGCATAGGATTGATGGCCCCAGTGACCACAGACCCTCCCAACCCAATCCAAAATAGATAGGCTTTTTTCTTTTGTTTTGTTTTGAATAAATTCTTAACTACCCACTTACTCTCTTGGAATGTGTCTTTGTTTTAAAAGTTAAGTGGAAGAGCCGAGTCTGATGGCATGTGCCTTTAATCCCAGCACTCGGGAGGCAGAAGCAGGCAAATCCCTGTGAGATTGAGGCCAGCTTGTTCTACATAACAAGTTCCAAGCCAGCTGGGGCTATAGGGAGACCCTGTCTCAAAAAGACCAAAAAAGGGGCTGGAGAGATTGCTTAGTGGTTAAGAGCACTGACTACTCTTGCAGAAGACCCGGGTTCAAATCCCAGCACTGACATGAAGGCCAACAACCTTCCATAACTCCAGTTCCAGAAGATCCAAGACCTTCTTCTGTCCTCCAAGGGCATTGCACGACACAGGTGCACTTATATACATGCAGGCATAACACTCATCCACATAAAATAAAAATAATTTAAAAAAAAAAAAAGTTAAGTGGAAGAAAACTGATTGAGTGTTCCAGGTAATTGTTTCAGGTTCGTCTAAGCTTTGTTGTTTCCATGGAGTGTTTTCTCTCAGATTGTAGGAATGACCTGTGTTGGAAGGCCATACAGCTCAGGCTTCTGGATACTTGGTCAGAGGACCTATGGAACAAGACTTAATGTCAGGTCTGAGGGGGATTCTGTGCCTGCCTCCTTGCTATGGAGGTGGCACTGCCCACACTTCAGTGGGGCTGGGCTTTGTGGGTAAAGCACTTGCTGTACAAGTGTGAGGACCTGAGTTCAGATCCTCAGAATTCAGGAAAAGGCAGATGAGCTAGCACAAGTCAATAACCCTGCTAGCAGAGGCCTATAACCCCAGGACTTAAACAACAAGATAGGAGGCAGAGACAGGTAAAACCTGTGAAGCTCACAGACCAACTAGCCTGGCACACACATTAGCAGTGAGCAATAAGAGACCCTATCTCAAAGAGGGTAGAAGGAAGAACCAATACCTGAGATATTGAGCTGACCTCCACTCCTGCACCTTGGTATGTACGCATATGCATTCACACACATGAATGCACACACACACATGTGTGCACACACGCAATGATTTTTTTTTTTTAACTCTCCAAGATCCCTTCCAACTCCTAGGTCTATAACCAAGTTCGATAAAATTTACCTCTTGTACATCAGCCATTGTTTTGATACTACAAGGACCACAGTTTTTAAATTTTTAAAAAGTGGCATTGCCCTCCCCCCAAGGAGCTCTCCTTTTCACTAAAGACTAAAAGTACTTACTACTTGGAATAGGACAGTACACATAAGAATGAAAGAGGGTTGGAGACAAGAGGAGGAAATGACAACAGAATAGTCAGACAGGGTTTTTCAGGGGACAGGCCAGAGAGGGCCATTGACTCCGAGTGGAGACAGAGGAGAGCAGAGGGACCTATGATCCAAAATGAATATAGAAGTCTGTGAAAGAAGACTTTGAAGCTAAGAAGTGAGCGATGACTGTAACACTGGGCTCCTTCAGAAGAACCCAGGAAAAAGTGGAGAACTTTGAATACTTGGAAGGGGCCAATTTCTAGAAACTAAATGAGCATTGAGAGGTATAGGAAAATTTTGAGCATCATATTGAAATGGCCAAAGAAGAATTTTATGGGTGGTGGGAAAGGGTTTTACAACCCCCTGGGGATTCTGTATTGAACCGTGTCCATGGAGGCTCCTCCCCTGGCCAGTTAAGTCAGAATCAGTGAGAGAAGGAGGTTGTAAACACAGTATGTCTGACATACTCCTGGTCAATATTATAAGCAACCAGAGGTAAGAACCCCTGGACTAGATGCCCTATTACAGCAACCTCAGAAACCCAGGAATACGGTGAAGAGGTAGGTATAACAGCAGAAGAGAGACGGGGAAGTTGGCAACACCCAGAGCCTTCAAAGAATATAAAACTTAGTGATTGTTAGTGTAAAGGAAGTAAGAACTTAGACTCAAAAAGTATCCCCAGATTAGACCTTAAATATATGACAGAGGCTTTGTCGGGGGGAAAAATAGAAATAGGAAAAAAATTAAATGATGCTCTTAAATAGCTCCATGTCTTTGCAGGAGTTACTTAATTTCCTCAGCAATGAAAGTTAGGATTTAGCAATATGGAGCCTTAGTTCCTGTCAAATGTCGCATTGAGAGTGTTATGTGTGAACGGATTGGGAGGAGCCTGTGGAATTTTAGGGTGTATGTGGACATTAGTGTTCACAACAAGCAAGGACATCACAATCATATACAAGGCCAGTGGGGCCTCACAGAAAAGTGGGATGGAGACTGAGTCTGGCAAGGGAGAGGTAGACCAGAAACTTCCTAATCACCTGATAGGACTCTGTGTCACCTCCCTGCCAGCTGGAACAGGTGACCAGTGACCAGAGGCTTTCTTCTATAATCCCAACTTTAATTGGTGAACACAGCATTTTAATATGACCACATGGAGTTGATTTCATGCACTCGAGTTTTTCCATTCCGATAAATACAAAACAGAAAAATTATATATATTAGAGATATGTGCTATGTACTGTTTCAACACATGTATATTGTACAATTTTTAAGTAGTTTAAACATGTAAATCTCAAATGTTTGTCATTTCTTTACAGTAAAAACTTCCAAAATCCTTTCTTCTAGCTTTTTGAGATGGACTATGCATTTTTGGTGTCTGTGCGACATCTGTAGTCACCATACTGAACAATAGCACACTGGGACTTCTTACTCCTAATTAAATTCCCTCTGATGAAGCTTTTCCCAGCCTCTGGTAACTACCATTCTGCTATAATCCTCTGTGAGGTCAATATTTTTAGGTTCCACATGAGTGTGACCATGTGGCACATGCCTTTTGTCTCTGGCTTATTTCACTTAACACAGTGATCTCCAGTCCCATGCTCTCATAAATGACAGGATTGCATTCTGTTTGTGGTTAATAGTATTCCACAGTGTAACTTAGCACATTTGCTTTATTCATTCATCAGTTGATGAACACATAGTCTTTTCCATTTCTTAGTCATAGTGCATAGCACTGTGATAAACGTAAGGATGCAGATGGCGCTTCCAAATATGAACTACATTTCCCCAGTGGTGGGGTTGCTCTATGTTCAACTTTTTAAGAAACAGTTGTACTGTTTTCTGTTATAGCTGTACAAATTTGATATTCCCACAAATGTACAAGGGTTTGCTTTTCTCCACATCCCCAGCAGCACTTGTTAGATGTAGGAGCTTTTTGTTGTTTTTTAATAATAGTCATTCTTGATGGCTATTGAAACAAGTGGGAATGGAGACAACATATCCAAGCAAAAGCTGAACTAAGCAGAGAGTTTATAGCAATGAGTGTACACAGCAAATGTGGTGCACAGCAAATATGGACATACCTCAAATAACCTGTCACCACATTTTAAAGAACTAGAAAAATACAAACAAATCCAAAATTAGTAGAAGGGATAGAATAATAAAGATCAGAATGAGCTGATAGCTCTTAATGGTTTTGATTTGCATTTCTCTAGGGACGAGTGGTGGTCAATTGTTTGGGAGGCTTTTTTTGGTTGGTGGTGATGTTTATCGTGTATGTAAGCCATCTGAATACCTTCTTTTGGTGACTATTTAGGTTTTCGCCCATTTTAATTGGGGTATTTTGTTATTGTTTGGGGTGTCACAGAACTTTTTTATCCTGCTTGTTTTGTCTTGTTTCTTTGTTTGCAGTGCTGGGGTTCAAACTAGGGGCCTTGCACACATGAGGTCAAGCTCTTCCTCTGAATTCCATCCCCAGCCCTGCCATTGAGTTTTTTGAGTTTCATAAAAATTTTTTTAAATATTATTTAGTTTTATGTGTGAGAGTGTTTTTGCCTATGTATATGTAAATGAACCATGTGTGTGCCTGGTGCCCCCATAGCATGAATCCCCTGGAACTGTAGTTAAGGATGGGTTGTTAACCACCATGCGGGTGCTGGGAACTGAACCTGGGTCCTCTAAAAGATTAGTAAGTGTTCTTAACTACTGAGTCATCTTTCCAATCCCCCCACCACCAGCCTTTTTTAACATAATGATTCTTGATCTCAGCCCCTTGTTATGTGTTGTTTGCAAATATTTTTCCCATCCTACAGGTTTTCTCATACTCTGTTGAATGTTCATATGTTGTGCAGTTGTTTTAGTTTGATGTAATCCCATTTGTCTACTCTTGTTTCCTGTGTTTTGAAAGTCTCATCCATAAAAATACCTTTGTCCATTCCAATGTCCTGAAGCATTTCCCATGTGTTTTCTTCTAGTAACTTCAAAATGTCAAAGTCTTATATTTAAGCATCAAGACTATTTGTTTGGTTTCAATAACAGGTGATTGATAAGGGCTTTGCTTCATTCTTCTTCATGAATATCCAATTTTCCCAGCACCGTTGTTAAAGACTGACCTTTCTCCAGTGCATGTTTATAGAACTTCTGTTAAAATCAGTTCACTATAGGTATGCAGTTCAGTTTTGGTAAAATATGTCTCGGAATTTGTCCATTATTTCCAGGTTATCAAAATAATCTCAAAAGGTCTTTTGTGTTTCTGTGGTGTTAGTTGTAATGTCTCCCTTTTCATCCCTGTGTCTGAGTCTTCTGAAGTTTGTTTTCTTTCCCTTTTCAGGCAACCTGCTCTGTGTCATTGATTTTTGCATTTTTTGTTCTTTTTATTTATTACTACTCTGATTTTTGCTATTTAATCCCTTCTACTAATTATGTGTTTGCTCTTGTTTTCCTACTTCTTTTAGATAGGGTGATAGGTTCTTTGAAGTATTTCTACTTCTCTGATTTGCACGTGGATTGCTGTAGACTTCCCTTCCAGCCATTGCATCATTGAATCATGTAGTTTTGGGTATTTTGTGACTTCATTTTCATTTGTTTCAAGGATTTTTTTAATATCACATCTTCGATTTCTTCTTGATCCATTGGTTGTTCAAAAATAAATTGTTTAATATCCATGGACTTGCATAACTTTCATTGTTTTTGTTATTACTGGTTTTTACTTTTATTTGTATATTAGTCAGAAATGAAAGTCTATGTGATTTCAGGTTACTTTTTAATTTGTTGAGACTTCTTTTATGGACTGTCATATGATCTAGCTTAGAAAATATTCCATGTGGTAATGAGAAAAATATGTATTTTCTGTAATTGTTGGATAGAATGTTATGTAGATGGCTATTAGGTCCACTTAGATCTAGGGTGCAGTTTAATCTGCTCTTTCTTATTTTGATTTTCCATCTCTGATATGTCTGGTGCTAAAAGTGGAGTCCATTACTGTGTCAGAGTTCATCTCATTCATTTCTGTTATGTATCTGGCTGTTCTGACATTAAGTGCGTACATATTTAGAATTAGTTCCTCTTGCTCCCTTTGCTGTTAGATAATGATCTTCCTTGTCTCTTTTTACTGCTTTTAATTTATCTAGTACAAGTATGGGTACTCCTGCTTTCTTTTGCATTCCATTATATATGGAACTGCTACAATTTGGCTCTTGAGTGGGATACTCAGCCCATGTGCTGGAGCCTTTGTTTCCATGGGTGACACTATTAGAAGGATGTGGGGACAGTAGAAGGAGGTTAAGTTGTTCAGGAATTGCCATTGAAGAAGAGATTGAAGCTCTGGTCCCTTTTTGTCTTTTTCACTTCCTGGCCACGTAAGGTAAACAGACTCTGTCACCATACATCCCCACCATTATGTACCATGCTACCGTGGGCCCAAAAGCAATGCTCCAAAGGATCATGGACTGAAATTTCTAAAACAGTGAGCAAAAGCAAACCTTTCCTCTTTCTAAGTTGATTGTCTTGGGTATTTTATTACAATGACAAAATCTAATAGAAAATTGACACTGAAAGTAAGGTGGTTGTTGTGACAATACCTGACCATGTAGATCAAATACCTTTTAAACTAGTTTGTGGGAAGCATTTAGAAAAGCTTGAAGAACCTGGCTGGAAAAGGCCTACCTACAACTCTGGAGGCAGAGCTTAGTGGGTAATTATGGTGAGGACTCAAAAGACAAGAATTCTGCTGATAGAAACGTAGACAGTAATGAGGGTCTCAGATGAAAATAGAAGCCATCTGAGGACTTGTGCTAAAGGCTACCCATGTTACACTCTGGGTGCTGCTGTTGGCAGCAATGCAGGCTGAAACCTGAGTCAATCCCACTGGAGTACAGGTAGCAAAGCTGGGTTGTTCCTAAGTCTTACAGCTACGGGAACCTGTTCAGTCTTCAGATGAAGGTGCATGTGCCCCAGCATAACCCCAGGACTGGAAATAATGCATACCTAATATATATCAGGTTCTATCTGATACTGAGCCTGCTCTAGAGGATCTCTGTCTATGAGCTCTGTCCTGCTCACATGTCCTCTGTACCAGATACCGGAGCTCAGCACAGCAGGCCCAGCTCTGAGTTCAAGACAAAGCCATGTAGTTAGCTAGCTTCCTTGCCTGTTCCCTGGTGGGTAGTTATTGGTCTGTGGTAGAGCCATCAACATCATCCCCAGCTCAGGTCTGGTGGCTCAGTCCATGGGTGTAGGAGCCATGAGGTTTTGCTCATCTTTGGGGTTC
Source organism: Nannospalax galili (assembly GCF_000622305.1). Lineage (NCBI taxonomy): Eukaryota > Metazoa > Chordata > Mammalia > Rodentia > Spalacidae > Nannospalax > Nannospalax galili. The sequence continues at coordinate 7,867,016 of NW_008335967.1, read as the reverse complement.
ACCACATTGAGCTGGACTTAATTCTCTCTCTATCCAATTTCTCTCTCTCTCTCTCTCTCTCTCTCTCCTCTCTTTCTCTTTCCCCTCCACCACTTAGAGTTGCAGGAGTTCTATGACTTGGTCAACTCTTTCCTTCCTGCCTTGTTCAATGCATCTTTTCATTTTATTATTCTAGAAGCAGGCATGAAAAATCAGTTTATCACCTGATCTTAACTCTTGTAAAGTAATTTTGTGTATAAATAGCTGTTCTGGTGTAAATAGCATTTCTGTAGAGAGACATACCAATGGACAGTCTTACTCTGCAGCCAAAATGCCCTTCCTCCTGCATTGAGTTTTACAGGGGAAGCATCATCTCATTTTGAAGTGAACATAGTATCTTCAAAAACAATGAATTGGGGTTCCTTGTAATTTATTATAAGAATGCACCCACACAGAGAAGGAAAATAGCAACAACTCTTAATGCCTCTTTCCATTTTCAAAATTTTTCTTCTCCTTCTGGTTTTGCTTTTTTGAGACTAGGTCCCCCTATGCATCCCAGGCTGGCCTTGAACTCTGATCCTCCTGCCCTGCCTCCCGAGTGCTGGGATTACAGGCGTGCACCACCATGCCCGGCTGAAAAATTATTTTTTTAAAAAATAAATAAAATATATTTGTTCAGTTTGCACTTTCCCTTTATAAGAATCAGTATCTTATTAAATAATCAATACCTGTAGCTTATTCTCAAAGTGAATTATTACACAATTGCTCATCCTCCCTCTCCCCTAGAAAGTCTCACTACTTATTCAATGTGTCAGCGAAATGTTGACTGCTTGTACTGGTCAAGTTCAGGGAAACCATTTCCTAGTGTTTCTGCATCCAAAGGCCTGAGGCAACTATAAGCTCAAGATAGATACTCAAGATTGTGTTGTAGCTGTTAAAAGAAGAAACACAAGTGACCAACAAGTGTAAGAAAAGATGGTCAGTATCAGTGTTCCTCAGGGAAACAACCAAAAGCACAAGATATCAACTCACAATGGATGACCACGATCAGAAAAACAGCAATATAAAGTAACCAGCAACTCTTACAGCAGTTTTAAGATTGTACACTATGGAAAGAACATGGTAGTTCCTCAAAAAGTTAAAAATAGAATTGCCATAGGATCTAACAATTACACTTCTGGGTGTATATCAAGTGTATAGCAAAAAGACTTCAAAACAGAATCTCAAAAAGAACATTGTACACCCATGTTTGCTGTAGTTTGTTGTAGTATTATTTACAACAACCAAGATATGGAAGCAACCTGAATTTCTCATCATTGGACAAATGAGTTAATTAAATGCGGTACATACATGACATAATAGAATTTCTTCAGCCTTTTTGTGATATGAATGTGAAATGTGCCCTACAGGTTCATTTGTTTGAACACTTGGACCCAAGCTGATTGCATTATTTGGGAAGGTTGGGGAACTTTTAGGAGGTGGACCCTCACTGAAGGAAGCGAGATACTGGGAGCAGAATTTACAGTTTTATAGGCCAACCCGATTTCCTGTTCACCTTCTGTCTCCTGAGTATAGACACAATGTGATCAGTTGGCCTCCTGCCACCCTGCCTCCCCCAGCATGATGGAATGTATCTCCTTGGACTGCAAAGTCAGAAGAAACCTTTTTTCCCTTACATTTCTTCTTGTCAGATATTTGGTCACAATATCTTAACAAGGAAATCTCATCATATGCTACAACATGGTTGAACCTTGAGGATATCATGTTGAATGAAATAAACTGTTTACAAAAAGACAAATCCTGCAATGTTCCACTTACCTGAGATGTCTAAAGTAGTCAAACACTTAGAAAGTGGGTTATGATTGTGAGGGCCTTGGGGGAAGAAACTTAGAGAGCTGCTTCATTTCAGTTTTGCAAGATGAGGCTGTAGGGATCTGCTGTATTTAATACCACTGCCATTGTATGCTGATAAACAGGTTAGATGGGAAATTGTTGTGTGATTTCCTTTAAACCACAATTTTGAAAAAGAAGATAAAGACACGGAGCACTAATGAGAACTAGGGCCTCTGACCCTTTAGCAGAGGTTAAAGCACAGAGTAGTTCCCCCTTCCAGCTTTATTTTGTAAATTGTGCTGGTGGTGGGCAGCCCTGGGGCCATTAGATGAGAGGTAATGAGCTTCTTACAGAAGCAATCAGCATGAGCCAGGCAGATCATTAAAAGAGCTCCGTCACTTCACACTTAGTTCCTCCTTTTTGTTTCGCTTCTGTTGCTGTCTTGGTTCTTGCCTTTGACCGATTTTGGAATGAGGACTCCATGGGGCTGTAACAAGTAAGGCTGCCTGTGCTGAGTCTGTTAGGTGCCAGTGACTTGCTTATTTAGGTTCCTTCTGACCCTACCTGTTCTCACAAGAGCTTCTTCCAGGCATTAGTTCATGTTCAGCAAAAAGGAGGTCTACCACTTGCCCCACCAGTTGCTCTAAGTGGGAGCTTACAAAATAGACAAATGCCAGCAGAACAGTCCTAGAAGTTCACTGACACAGAAAAGGTGGCACGCTAGTCTTCACTGGGAGCCTGAGTAGTTGCACGGTCACTACAGAGTGGGCAGTGTAAATGTAAACACATTACTGCAAAATGTGAGGCAAAAATCAAGGCACTCTTTCTGCCTTACTGTCACCGTTTCTTAAGAAACATTTTACTGCATTATTATTTTACTGATACAGGGGACACTGGAGTTCCCTCTTGGGGTTCTTATTCTCATTAATAAAAGAATTTAAGAATGAACTCAAACAAGCTTGAAGACACTTTTATTAGAGTTTAAGAGAAAAATCCACAAGGCAGGCAAGCTGTAAATATCAGCAGCTTCCTAGAAAGGGAGAATGGAGGAGAGAAGGAAAAAGCCATGCCAGTTAAGCTGGCGTGGAGGTCAGACACATGGCTGGTGAAATAGGAGCCACATGGTGGGAGGGAAGCTTTAGAGAAATCACATGGAAGCCCAAAATGAGGAGGCCCAAAATGTTAGCGAAAGCATACTTAGAAAACAGACAGGAAAAGGGAAAGGAACAGTTACACTTTTCTGCAGAATCTAGAAAAGCAGGCAGACTTACAAAGTTACATACTGTGGCCCAATAAGCTTCTTTGCTAGCGACAGGGATTCTGGGAAGGAAAAGTATATTATCTCATTAAAGAACTAATCATTCTGCCTACCTCTTTAGCATGGCTTGAGGTGAACCCACCTCCCTAGGGATGGTCCCTGGGCCAGGTGATTGACCTGGTCCAACTGAAATGTTAGGTCTCCACCCAGACCAGAGATTCTATTCTCTTACCCAGATGGAATTTTCTCTTAACAGATCTTACTGATACTGTAGCATTACCTATTTCATGTTCTTTAGCTACTGAATCAGTTACCAAACACAGCTGTACTCAGAGCCCCTGCTGAGCACCCAATGGAGCAGTCACTGTTATGTATGTGATTGACCAGAAAGAAAATAACAGGGTCAGGGCCTGTCCTCCAAAAGGTTACCATCTAGTCGAAAGAAAAGAAAGCTCCCCTGTGATTGAAGAGCCTTAAAAATAAGGGTGTCCTAAGAACATACTACATCCACAAAGCCCCCAAAAAGGAGAATAGCAACTGAGATCATGGAATAGAAGAGTTTTAAAGCAAGAACTCCTATGTGCCCCATCTTCAGTATCTTGGTACAAAAATTAATGACTAGAGAGATGCCTCGGTGATTAAGAGCACTGACTGCTCTTGCAGAGGACCCAGGTTCAGTTCCCAGCACCTACACGGTGATTAACAAGTATCAAAACTTCAGTTCTGGAGCATTCAGCGTCCTCCTCTGACCTCCATGGGCATTGCACAACACGAGTGCACTCACATACATGCAGGCAATATACTCATACACATAAAATAAAAATAATAAATAAAATATTTTGTAAAAAAAACAAATTGCTTAAACTGCAACATGTTTTGCTCATATTTATACCGAACTGTTTCTTTTATAATATTATGTATAAAGAGGCTGAACTATAAGAAAAACTTACCATATCTGACTGAGAGATCTGGCTTCCTCCACTTAGGAAAAAAAGGCACAAAATAAATTCAGGTCATAGAGTAAAGTGGTACTAGAGCCAGCTGATTCTCAGGTAGTTCTCATAGGAGAACGAGTGTGTTTTTAAAAACTCAAAATGCTACAACTAAGACTTCAGTAACTCGTTGTCATCAGGAAGTTCAGTTTGGGCAACAGAAGGGGAACATCCGGTCCCAGAAGGCATTTCCCTTTGCATTCCAGCAGCGATAGCAATTTTTAGTGAAAATTTGTTTTTTTTTGTTTTTTTCTTTGATAATGTTTAGGCTACTATACTATTCCATGATATTAAATATCCTTCAACAGATCATTTTAATGACTACTTAGCATTTTGTAAGGTACATTTCGCCTTTAACCAATCTCCTATAGAACTTTTTTTAAAAAAATTTTTCCACTATATGAAATTTTAACAAAAACCCTTGTAGCTATATCTTCCCATATATCCTTGTAATTTCTTTAAAATAATTGAAAAATAAAACTTCTGGGTCAAAGAATATGTGTGGTCTCAGGAGAAGATGAGAGAGGTCGGGGGTCATGTCCTCTTGTTATATGGAACCACTCTTAGGTAATGGAGAAAATTTTTATTAAGGTATCTTTTCCATTAGCTAAGCATTTATGAACTCTGGCAGAGGCCATGTGTTCTAATAAACAGTGCTGAGCACCGAAAGAAAATATGTGCCTGTGTGCCCCGGGCCACAGCACCCCCAGCTGTGCCTCACTGTTTGGGCTCAGATGCCTCACTTTTAACCCAGTGAGATGGATGTACCCAAGGTGTGAACCCCCTCAAGCACTGATACCAGAAGACTTCCTTCAAAACTGGAGAACAGAATGTTGACCAACAGTAGCATCGTATTTATGTATATGTACAGTTCAGTTTATTTTTATGATTCCTTCCACTTCAGTTTGTTTTTCTCAAAGAAACAGAGGGCTGTGTATAAACTCATAACACATTTCTTTGACAGTTTTAAAATTCATAGGCCTTCAGTAACTCAAAACTTGCCTGCATCTGTGTATTTTATTTCTTTGGGGAAGCACAATTAGTCAAGAGGAAACCCAAGCCCATGACATTACTATGGTTCTCTTACGAAGTGTTATGAGTCGTAAGAACCTTTCAGTCACTTGTCTGAGAATAAAGGCCTGGAAGACTTCATTTGCCAATGGCAGGACCAACCTATAACACACAGACAGTGACTCACCCACAAAACTAACCATGACAACAGGCTGATGGTCAAATGAGATTCATCTATCATGGCGGCAGCGGGGGAGGACCAGCTTCAGGGGCCTTACTGAGAAAAGCAAAGTCCTGTGGCTCTAGTCACTTGAATGTGAAAGAGCCTCAATTCTGGGGAAGCAACACTAGAGAGAAGAGTAACCCCATGCTAACAAGTTATCACTCCTCCTGGTAACAATGTCTTCAACCTAAACAGAACATCCCCAGGAGATATTTTCAAGTAGAGTCAGAACCAGATAATCAAGCCTCTGAGAATCCTTTTAGTCAGTTAAAGGCACTCACGTCCGTAGGAGGTTGATGTCCACCATAAAGCTGAGGAATGGAAGACACAATAGGAATTTTTGAGTATGCTAACTGAAAACCTGAGGAAGAACCAACATTTCTACCTTCTTGTCTCTGTGCAACCTTACTGTGTTCTTCTCACCAAGCAGGATCAGTCTGTAAAGTCTTTCAGTATCATTTGGTTGTAGCTTAAAGCAGTTTATAAAGTGCTGTGCCTCATCTTTCAGAAACCACCTTGACCATGCTGAGGATTCACTCATTTTTAACCAGCACTTTGAGAAGGCATCATTTTCTTTCTTCCTTTCTCTCTCTCTCTCTCTCTCTCTCTCTCTCTCTCTCTCTCTCTCTCTCTCTTTCTCTCTCTCTTTTAAACATTGACTTAATTTGAAGAGTCTTTGGTGTAGAAAAATAGGGACTACCAAAATGAATCAGAATGCAGGTCAAAATAATTGGTTTAAAGTCAGACAGTTTAAATGGACATCCTTAAGATTCAGATAGATTTATAGCTAAGGGTAAAAACTGTTCAAGGGCAAAATTGAGTATGAAAATGTGTTACACAAACACAGTTGTAGCACTTAATAAATATATAATGACTAGCAACATGAGCTGAAGAAATGTTTTTAGATGGGAAAAATAGAAAATTTGGACATCTCCCTGGTGAATCTCTGTTGTGAAGGATTTATTGGCTTTTTACATAAGTATCATACAGCTTTCATTATCAGTCCCAAAGTAGAAAATGGTGTTTGAAAAGAGAAATAGTAACATATTTTATGGGCCAAAGGACTGTAAGATCTTAGCGTGAACATCTCATTGCCAGGAGCACAAGTGTGTGGAAAATTACAGATATAAATTCTGAAGTGTATCAGTGTTCAATGAGAACCTGAGTACTTGGAGTTCTCATTTTCCCCTTCTGAACTAAATAAGAAAACATTGAGACACCTTGTAATGCTTTAAAGGAATCACATTGATGGCTTTGCTCTTCCAGGTATATTCTTAGAGGGTGTCATCCGATACAATCTGACAAACTTCATCCTCAGAACTGATGAGTTTTGTTTATCAAGTTCAAATAGATCCCCAGCCCACATCCACAAATTGGTGGTGGAAAAAAGGCGTTAAAGACTGTTAGATGCCTTGCCACAACCACTAAAACATCATGGAACTGCAATTCTGTCTGTAACCATTTGTTAGAGGAAAAAGCAGATTACCGGAGTACCTACAGAGCCATGATTTATGGTGAAGAGCGTATCAGAGAGGAACTCAGGCAGTCAGGCCTAGCTGCACAGTGTTAGCCCAGGTGTGAATGCTGAGTGAAATCCACAAGGAAAGCACTTCAGCCACAGACTAGCCTTTCCTGCTCTGAGCCAGAGATGAATTCCAGCTGCTCTCCTTCTGACTCCACATGGCACTGCATGCCTTTCCAGTTTGCAATGGTTCCACCTAGGGAGAAGGCCTGAATTAATCAAATTGTAAAGTAATGGTAATTGTGAGATTCCTTCTCATCTTCTAGTTCACAGGGTCTTTTTTTAAATATGGGTATATATCATGCCCTTTCCTTAAAGAAGGACAGCACATCATAAATCTTGAGATGAAATTTTGAAGTTGTTCTGGTTTTGTTTTTTTAATTCCCCAACCTTTCCTATATTTGCTGAAAATTCCTCCAGAATACCTTAAGGCCAAGAACAAAAATCAGTACAACTATTTATTTTCAAGCTCATCTTTAAGTGAGTGGAGACTGAGAGGAAACCACACCAAAACCAGTAAAACCTGGCGTGCTTAGTTATGAGAGCACAAAAGAGACATGTTCTTAAGGGGAGAAAAAAACTAGAAGGAACTAAAATCTTAACTCTCCCCTAGGTAGTGAGAACCACCACCAGGCAGAGCAGTGGGATGACTGAGGAGCTCCTAGAGCTGGGGACAGCACTGCAATATTACAACCCCTGAGACTTCATGAGGGCCTCCCCTGAGGTGGGAGTAGAAAGGCAGGCAGAGACACAGGGATCTTCCAGGTACCTGATCAAGGAAAACCAGGGAGAACCTACCCCTTTGGATCCCCCCAGTGACACAGTGGTAAAGGAAGGAAGGACATGGGAGAGTCAAGATGGCAGCAGGTGTAGGGCAAATGACAAGGGCATCATTAGGAAATCCAGGAAGGCTCAGTAGCCTTGTACAGGCAACATGTTTCTATGCAGAATCCATGCTGGTGCAATTCTAGACTTATCAGGAGTTAATCCTGCCCATGTCCTCCTCCCCAGACAGCTCCATGCCCCAGCTTCCCAAGACAGCTGAGCCAGACATATATATCTAAGGAAGGAGATACCACTGACCACTCATTTTAATAGCCTTCCCAGGCAAATGTGTTATTTATGAACGATCTAAATCATCCTGACTGATCTTTCTAACTTTTTTATTAAAACAAGGCAGAGAAAACACATGGCTACCACTGGCAGCCTGCAGCTCTTTGTAAGAAATAACTATTCTTTGACTAGTCAGTATCAAACATCTGATCTGGTGACATGGCTTTAGTCTACACATAAAGATCTATAAGCAACTACCTAGATATTTAGCTAGTGATAGAGGATGTCTTTAAGCTAATTAATATATTTAACGCTATAAACCAATATGCAGTATGTGACTTTTAAATTATTTAGTCCATATATATTTTCATTAAGAATGAACATGGTATTAACCAGTTTATGATACCATCTCAAGACCTAATAGGGCTTAATTGTATTAATAAAGACTAATTTAGAAGCCATTATCTTTTTTAATTACAGATTTTGATTTAGAACTTTCCTGCTCTGCAAATCAAAAAAATGACCATCACCATTATTGCATTGGTCCAAAGCTAACATTGTTCTTTCTAGTGCTGTCATAAATTACCTAGTGAGGGAAGTTTGATTAAAAACAACCTCCACAGAGCTCCCAGTGTGGCTTCATGACTTGATCATAGTTAAGCCTGTAAGTTCTCAGCTATTTAGCCTCAAATGAAGCTGTTAGCTAATTCTGTCTCATCATCAGTCTTTAGCCTGGATAATCCATATTGAAAACAACTCAAACTAGGTGGCCAAGCAGCCTCACTTATGATGTCCCAGGTGATGTCAGCAGCCTCTTTTTCATTGGGCCTGATACTGGGCACATGTCTATCTCTGGTCCTTTCCTGCTCCAGACAATAAAGCTGTCTTCCTTTGGTACTGAGTTCCTGAATGCTCCGTTGCTCAACTGCGTGTCATCATTCAGTTTCTGTAGCTACAAGGCTGCCAGGTCAGGACACCAGACACCATCTGGTTCTTGACCTTTGCATTGATAGGAAGGATGCAAAGCTGCTGAGTATCCAATAGCACAAGTATCATGAGGTTTATATATTATAACTCTGTATAGGACAGAGGATGGAGATGGGATCATCTCCCATCCAGCTTGTTAGTCACATGGGATTAAGCCTCCTGAATGCACCCAGCAGAAGTCAGTTGCTAGCCCCAAAGCAAAATACAATGGGAAAGACAGACAGCAGGCTTGTCATTCCACCAACAAACGAACACTCCCAGACCTTGGTGGCTAATGACCATGTTGCCATAGTCACCAAACATCTTCAATTACAGGAAAAGTCGCTTATGTCAAAGTAAAGGCAGAGTGTCATGAATAGAAAAACTATACTTACTTGAGCCAGCACTAGTTCCAGTTAGGGAAGTTGTTGAGCCCAATAGAAAAATTTTTTTAAATTGCAGTAGCCAGAGATGAGCCGACTATGCAGCTGCCAAGAGTGCCATGAAGCTTTCCCTCATATGTTAAGGTTAGCAGGAAATGGTTAGAGTAAACAGGCACACAAAACCCCAGTGCAGTCTGCAAATTAAGGAAAGTTGACCAAATAAATGATAAAGGGATCTTGAAAAGTTAACTCATTTTATTCATCTAAAGCTTATCGATTTAAAATTAAGTCACTTTTATTGATTTCCACACTCTTTGTTAAGAGAACTATACAGTTGTAAATGAAACTAGAGTTCAGCTCTGATTAAGTGAATCTTCAGATCTCAGAGGAAGTCAAAAAGGGCTGATCCCACATATATGCATAACCATAAAATTGTTGACTGGAACGCAAAAGGCTCATGAAAATGCTATCATTATTCAGATACATTAGCACAAAAATTTATTTCTAAGGAATTTTCCAAGTCTTCATATCACTCACTGTGCAACTCCATTAAAGTGCTCAACAAACTGCATCATATTTATTTTTTCAGGTGTCCTCTTTTCCCTAGAATGTGAACTCTACAAGGTCAGAAAGAGAAGGTTCTAAATTCATTTTCTATTTCCAGTGTCCAGCACATTACTCTGCCTCAGGATAGGAATAGTTCCCTCACTGTCTGAATGAAGGAGTAAATAAAAGAAATTGAAGACGAGACACAGATCAAAGATCATTGTAGGGCTGTTGCTGTCTTACATGCCTCTGTCTCTGCAATTTAGTTACATCCTGCAGCTTCTGAAGGAGACTTCCCAAGCGAAATTCCTGAGTCCTCTCCATTCACAATTGGTCTTCATTTCCATTTTAGGAAAAGGTGACACTAAGGTCCTTTGTATGGTCTCCTTGAGAATCATTGATTCAATGATTCTCTCAGTGGGAGTCCCTCTTTGCCAACAACCTCACATACACACAGAGAACATGCTAGTTCCACAACAATACTGACTTTGTGGAACACATTGACATTGTGTTCTGTGTACCTACTAACTACCATAACATAACAAGACAATAGTAAAAAGCTATTCTAAAACTCTGCACCAAGATTAAACATGGCTCTTGGCCAGGAAGATGGCTCAGCCAGTTAAGGCACTCACCTTAAGCCTGAGCTCTCTACTGGGAACCCACATGGTAGAAGGAAAGAATCAACTCCCGCAGGTTGTCTTCTGACCTCTATACACAAATAGATGTAATAAAAAGTGGGGGTTTGGGGGTAGTCTTTTTGAGACAGGGTCTTCCTGCATGTAACCCCTGTTGGCCTGGAACTCGCCATGTAGACCAGGCTGACCTCTATCTCACAGAGATCCTTCTGCCTCTGCCTCTCCAGTGCTAAGATTAAAGGGGTGGGCCACCATACCCGGTCCAAGTTTTTAAAATTAAGCATGACTCATATTGTCCAGCAAAAGGAGATTCTGGAGTCTGAGATATGTTGATACTATTGGGGATGGTTCCTGAATCTCGGTCATTCTGAACTCAGAATGGCAATGACAATAATCAACTTGTCTTGCCCATGACTATGCAAGAGAAAGAAAAAAGTCTCCGAGAGAGAGAGAGACAGAGACAGAGACAGAGAGAGACAGAGATAGAGACAGAGAGAGACAGAGACAGAGACAGAGAGAGCTAAAAGAAGCCATATTTCCACTTAGAAATAATTGATGACAAACCTACAGAGAGAAAGAATGCCCTTGGAAGTCTGGAGCCTGAAAAGGGAACATTAATAGATCTGTAAATTTGGGGGACAGAAATCACATTATTTTAATGAATGTTTTCCATAAAATAATAGAATAAAAATATCTTCATAATAGAGGTACACATTAGGACAAAAATTATACCTTTTCCCATTTACCTTTGAACAAGGTATCCTGGGAAGATGAAAGAATAAAAAGAATTGGCTTGAATTTGAAAACGGTGAGGTTCATATTCAAGTAATTGGCCTGGTCCAGTCATGGTCAGTATTCTTTCTGCAACTGCTTTCAGGTAAAGTTTAGCAACAACAACAACAAAAATCAAATCTACTAAAATTAATGATTATACAAAAAATTTATTCTCTTGAGTTTTAAAGGCTTAAACTTAGACCTGTTAATATTTATAATACTTTCCTCTTGGCACATTGTGGACTCCTGTGTCCCAGAGAAAAACGTTGCCAAAAGTAAAATGCAACACTGTTTGGTCTTCACTCATCCCAAGCAAACAACAATGTGAAAATTTGACCGTGAAAACATTGGCCACACAGCTGTAAAAATTCCTTTGACTTGCTTGATTCATTCAAGCTTAAATGCTAAAAAAGAGGAAGGTACTGACGGGCCATCCTCTGAGACATCCTATACCCAGAATCCACCTTTGTCAGTAATTTCAAGTGGATTTAAGTGGAGATTTTGATCAATATTCCCACCTCCATAGGTTAAGGGACCAGATGTACTTCTAAAAACAATAGATTCCCAGTGAAACTTTTCTTAATCTTTAAAGCTGATACGAAGCTCCAAAAAACTTACCATGCAGATATTTTCCCAGTTCAGACTCCACACAGAATAAGAGGCCCACTCAGAATAACTAAGATACAGTCTAAAGCCTTTTCTAACAATTTCAGTTGTGAAAATGTATTCCCAAAACAAAATTTAAAAGAAATTGTTACATGTGGGGCTGAAGAGATGGCTCAGTGGTAAGAACACTGTTTGTTCTTGCAGAAGGCCCGGGTTCGAATCCCAGCACCCACCTGGCAGCTAACAACTGTCGGTAACTCCAGTTCCAGGGTATCTGACAGCCTCTTCTGTTCTCCGTGGGCATTGCACGACACGGGTGCACTTACACGCAGGCAATACACGCATACACATAAAATAAAAATAATAAGAAAAAAATTGTTGCATGTATGATTGTTTTGTCTGCATGTTTGTAAGTGTACCATGTGTGCAGTGCCCTCAGAGGCCAGAAGAGAGAGTCAGATCCCCTGAAACTGGAGACAGTTAGTCCCTGTTAGCTGAGAACTGAACCCTGATCCTTAGCAAGAACATCCAGTGCTCGACTGCTGAGTCAGCTCTTTAGCCCCCAAAATAAAAAATAATAGTTAAGCTTTTCTTTATCAAGTGATATAGGTAAGAAAAATACCTAGCTCTGTATTTGTATAATACTTTTATCCAAGTGTCTCTTACAACACAACTTTTTAAAGAAGGCAGGGGAAGTGTTAACATTTAGCAGTTATGAAACTGAGGCCTGGAGAGATGAAATGGCTTACCCATTTCATCTTTTAGTATCATTTTAGTCTCACAGATAGTAAGCAATAGACAATGTACTTGAACTCATCTTCTAGCCTCAGAGGAGACTGTTCTTCCCACTTCAGCGTGTCCTGCTGGCCTGATTCAAAAGCTTTACTCAGCTTGCTTGGTGGGATGCTGGTATATCCCAGCATGGTGTCTGTGTTGAGGTATTACTGAAGCCCTGGGTCTCAGGGATCTGGCAATTGTTTCAGACAGTTCCATTTTGCATATCCAGATATTCCCAGTTCTGATATTTTGCATCTACATAAAGCTGACTCACATGGAGTAATTCCATGAGATTTAATACACCGGCTCCATGGTGACTACATGCCAGGTGCTCCATGGGACGCCTTAAATTACTGAACTCATTCAAATCTCACAACTCTAAGAGACAGAAACTATCATCCCTTTCCTTTTATTAAGAAAACTAAGACTTAGAAAGTTTTGGATGACCTGCCCCATTGGGGTAGTTAATCAGAGACCAGAGCCTGTGTCATTTTGATTCCAAGGCCCAGATGATCAAGTCCTGTGCTGTAACTGCAGAAGGGCCCATGCCTTCCCAAGCAGCCTATAACCCTTCAGAGATGCCCAAATTTCAACCACACTATGGGCCATTACAGAGAATATTGTCTCACAAAGCAGTAGCCAACCTACATTGGATCTGGGCCTCAAAGGTATGTCAGAAATGAAAAGAGATATCATTTTAGTAGGTTAAAACTATCACATTGTGGGCTGGAGAGATGGCTCAGTGGTTAGGGACATTGGCTGCTCTTGCAGAGGACCCGGGTTCGATCCCCAGGACCCACATAGTAGCTAACAACCATCCGTAACTCCAGTTCCAGGGGAATCCGACGCCTTCTTTTGACCTCCGCAGGCACTGCACGACACAGGTGTACTTACGCACATGTAGGCAATACACTCATACACATAATAAAAATAAAATATTTTTAAAAAAACTATCACAGTGTTCCTCTTTTGGGTAATTCATCTAACATGGAGGTGTAGCCAAAGTGTAGAGTACTTAACCACTGGGAACTAGAACAAAGGCCTCCTGATCCTGACTCTTTCAGGTCAACCTTCCTCTAAAAGAGGAAGGAAGAAAAAGAAAGCATATTATACTGAGATCAGAAGAACTGTAAGGCCCTTGTCTCCCATACTCACAGACGCCTTTAATTGAATCATCTTTCAGCCTTTGAAAATAGTTCCTTGTTGAGCTCGATGTGGTGGTGCATGCCTGTAATCCTAGCACTTTGGAAGTAGAGGCAGCAGGATCAAGGATTCAAGGTCATCTTTGGCTGCATAGCAAGAATAAGACCAGCCTGGGCTTACAACAGTACAACAGTGAACTCTGTCAAATGAAAGAAAGAAAGAAAGAAAGAAAGAAAGAAAGAAAGAAAGAAGGAAGGAAGGAAGGAAGGAAGGAAGGAAGGAAGGAAGGAAGGAAGGAAGGAAGGAAGGAAGGAAGGAAGGAAGGAAGGAAGGAAGGAAGGAAGGAAGGAAGGAAGGAAGGAAGGAAGGAAGGAAGGAAGGAAGGAAGGAAGGAAGGAAGGAAGGAAGGAAGGAAGGAAGGAAGGAAGGAAGGAAGGAAGGAAGGAAGGAAGGAAGGAAGGAAGGAAGGAAGGAAGGAAGGAAGGAAGGAAGGGAGGAAGGAAGGAAGGAAGGAAGGAAGGAAGGAAGGAAGGAAGGAAGGAAGGAAGGAAAAGAAAGAGCCCCTAGTAAAAAGATAAGTCCTGTGGGTAGACCTTTCTTTTCCACTGGTCTGTGGTGCTACAGGTCCCTGGTCTATGCGAGTCTGGCAGTTACTCTCCATTTCCTCTGTGTCTGACCCCTACTCCACCCCCAGATAGGAGTTTGAGTAGGGTTCTAGGAGACTGGGGAAGGACAAGTAAGCTTTCAGAAAGAAGATGTAATAAAGGCACAAATCCAAGGACAAGCAGACCATGGAGACTGTAGGCGCTGATCTCAGCCCACCAGCTGTCACTCTAAAGTGTTGACTTCCCAGGCTGATAAGAGCCACGGTGAGCAGGCGGACCACAAATCTGGCAGAAGGAGCCTTCCTCACTCTGCTGCAGTCCCCAGCAAGGCTCTGAATTAACATTCTTGGTGGGTTTGTCTTTCCACAGGAGCTCACATTAAAGCTCATGGCTTTGGATGAGAAACACACAGGGCCTTTGGTACCAACACACCCTGATCAGCCAAGGGAGGCATCTGTGACATAAGGGAAAACAAGAGCTCTCTGTACACTGCTAGTGGACCATCTTGTATGCAAGGGCAGCACGATATTCTGGGCCTTGGGAATTATCTAGTACCCCTGCACAGATGACTTAGGCAAAGACCTCAAACACTTCCCCAGTTAGCCTCTCAACAGATATTTCCCTGTGAGTCACCAGTCATTCCGAAGTCCAACAAGAGCATGAAGTAAAAACAGACAAACCTAAAGAGTGTTTAGATTCTCAGGTGAGAAGTCTAATATGTTCTTATTGCCATTGTCCATCATTAACTGCTCCAGTCACAGCTGTTTCTAAGACAAGGATCTTCACTCTGCACACCAGAGTGATCTGCATAGATTTGTAAAGTCAGGACATCTGGATCCCAAAGGCATGTGAGGTGATGAGCCCAGTTATAGTCTCCAGGGGAGCCTGCTGCCTGCTGTGTATCAATGTGATACCTGCAAGACTATTACCTACTTACAGTCTAGGTGCCATCATGAGAAACCCAGTGAGGTGACCTGGCCAACCCAGGGTTTGCAACGGAAGCTGTGACCCCGTCAAAAGCTGCCAGGGCACACTCAGCTGCTTTCCAACCCATTCCTCCCCTTATTCTCTGCTCTGAGCATAGAGTGGAAAAGGCTTAAGGTCTGCAAGCTTACCATGTGACCAGGAAGTAAGTCACTTACCGTCCTATCACCTACATAAAATGGAAAGTACTTAAAAAATAGTCCCCATCTACCAGCCCCAGAGGGGTATATCACAAGATGTCTCCAGAATGTTCCAACCAAAGTAGTCTATTTGTGTAAATTATTATCACTGATAACGACTTCCCTGTTCAAGTCTAATGTCTGTATTAGAACAGCCGAATGTCTGCTTGGTAGCTGCCTTCTAAATGACTCTGCCCAGACACTAATGTGACGATTAAGCTTTCAAACCTGCAGAACAGTATCAGCAGCTCACTTCGAGGCTCATCCCTCAAAAAACACAGACTCAGAAGGCAAGTTGGAGCCCAGCTATGTGGTGGGGAACAGCCCTCCATGGAGGGTAAGGCAAAAGAATTAAAACACACTGATTACTCAACCGCTAGATCCTATGGGCCTTGAGGCTGAGCAGCAAGGAAGGCAGTTTATCGCCCTTTGATAACTACCCACAGTTTTCAAGCGATTTCTCCAGTTCATTTGTTTCCAGCACCTTTGAATTCCTCTGGCATAATCACCCTACCTTTTGTCAACACAAAGTGATTGTTTAAGCGACTCAATCAGATCATGCCATGGGCGACTATTTCCATTTATTATGATTTATTGCCAGTTTAGCACCAAAGTGCCAGGCATGTTCAGCAGAAGACACACATCGAAAATGTTTTTCTTTTCTGCTCTGGAGGCCCACAAAATAACAGCCATCCACTCTGAGGAAAGGAAAGATTAGCCACACAGACGAGGGTCAGTGACTAAGGACAGCTTGGGAAAGTTTAATTTTCCAGTTGACAAAGAACTAGACTCTTCTGTTCTGATTGGTCCTGTTGGCCTAGAGCACAGAGTAGGGTAATGAACAGAGGGGATTCCTGGATTTCCCCAAGTCAGGAAGAGCTTTGTGGAGGATATGTGAAAGCTACATAGCCCTGAAAGGTAGGAATTGGGTATTATCACCTTTGTCTGGCATTTTTGGTGAATAAATGTGTATTTAATTAAGTTATGCTTGAGCAACTTGACCATTTACTTTTTCCATCACTAATCACATCTACAGTTTAGAAACTGAGGTTGGGCAGAGGAGTGCTGTTGTTTGAATGCCTCAGTAAAGAACCCATGCCAATTATTTTTTGTGTGGGTCGTGGTGTGGGTACTATATGTACTTGTCTGGGGGCAAGGGTAGAGGATGATGTCAGATGCCTTTCCGCAATCTCTCTCCACTTTTTTTTTTAAGATTTATGTATTTGTTACAAATTTGTATGTTTATGAGTATATGCACCTTGTGTACAAGTGCCCATGGAGAACAGAGGGCATCAGATCCCCTGGAATTGGAGTTACAGGCAGTTGTGACTCACCTGATATGGGTGTTGGTAACTGAATCTAGGTCTTCTTAAGAGTAGTATGGGCTCTGAACTGCTGGGCCATCTCTCCAGCCCCTTCGCCTTTATTTTTTGAACCTGAAGCTGATCAGTGAGCTTTAGGGATCTGACTGTCTCCAGCCCCAGAGCCCTTATCATTTTTAAGGTTTCCTTATATATGTTGCCAGCAAAATAAAAGAGGAGCCAGGTATTTAACTGTAGTGCCTGAACAGCTGAAAAGTCTCAGGAATGTGTTCACCCAGTAAACAAGTTCCAAGCTGCTCTTTATGACAGTAGCTAATTTACTGATTTACTAACTTTTTAAATCCCATAAGTGAATAGAGAATACCAATTTGAATCACTTGTAAAACTTAAAAAGCACTTGCCACAGGATACCTCCTTTCCAGTGACAGCTGAGGTAGTGAATGTCAATGTGGCACTGATGATGCCAATAACACAGCAGGAGTTGTGCTGGGTTGAGAAGTCCACTAGCTAAACCAATTGGCTCTCTTTTGGATTTAGAAACAAAATTTGGCCAGTGAAGCATAGACTTTCTCATTCTTCAAGGAGTCATCACTCACTTCCGCACCCTTGGCAGCACACTGGTAGAAGCCGTTCTTTCTTTCCTCAGCTTCAATTCAACTGCCCCCTAGTGCTCACAAGATGAGCTCACAAGGCGAAACTGAATCTTAGAATGCAGCTAACTTCTCAAGTTTTATTGGTCCTGTGAGCTCCTGGGGAAAGTGTTCAAATACAGATTCTAATTCAGTTGGGTTGGTGAGGGTGGGGAGGCTGAGAATCTGCGTTTCTTGCAAGTGTCCAGGTGATGGAGGCCCAGGGATGATACTTTGAGTACCAGGGTGTACCAGTTACTTTTCTGTTGCTGTAATTAAGCACCGTGACCAAGGGAACTTACAGAAAGAAGGTCCCAGAGGGATAAGAGTCCCATGGCTGGGAGGCACTGTGCCTGAGGTGGCCAGAGCAGAAAGCTGAACACTCACATCTTCAAGCACATATAGGAAGCAGAGAAAGAGCAAAACTGGAAATGGATCAAGGCTATGAAATCTCAAAGTCAACCCCAGGTGTGGCTTTGCTTCCTCCAGCAAAGCCACACCTCCTAAAGGTTCTACGACCCTCCCCAAACAGGGCCACCAACTGACCGGGTAAGTGTTCAAATACTGGAGCCTAGAGGGGACACTTTTGTTGAAACCACCACACGAGGTTCTCCTATAGAATTTTTTTCCCCACAAATTTTATAGTGCATAATATCCTTATATTTTTGCACTTAGTAGCAGAGTACTATAATAAAGTTTAGCTGAAAGTGAGGTTTCTAACATTAAATGACGTCTGATAGCTGTAGATAAGTACATGTATATTCATGATGAAATGGAAAAGCTAACTCCATTTTGTTCTGACTTTTGCTTTACCCTGTATTTTTGCCCAGCCATTCCCACTGCAGCCAGCCAGAATGCATAGTTTTGGGAAGTACATTGTTTCTACAATACTGGGAAATTTATAGGTAGCCAGATAGCACGTCCAGGTAGCACATCCACCCTCCCAGCCATACCTGCATCTCTATGGAGCCCATTGTTTCTGCATTCTGAGAAACTTGTTTTTTCCTAACTGAAGCCTTTTGTCAATTGAAAACCTCTTTATATAACTACAGTGATCGGATGAAACTATGGTTATTGGCTTTACTCCTGTCATGATGTAATTGTGGTTTTAAGCTTTATAAACCCTGCCCTGCTTCTCCTTGAGGTCAAGAGTTCTCTTGGGCGTGAGACCCCTCTCTGACTGCTGGCTTGCTAGCTAGCTAATAAAGGACTCATAATTCAACTACCAGTATGTGGCATTCCTCTGTGCAGTCTCAGTCAGTATTACAATGAGATACATAAACATACTTCAAATATGGCAGGTCCATGGGGTTGGAAAGATGGCTCAGCAGTTAAGAGCACTGACTGCTCCTGAAGAAGACCTGGGTTCCATTCCCAACACCCACATGGTGGCTACCAACCATCCATAACTCCAGTTCCAAGGAATCCAACACCTTCTTCTGACCTCCATAGTCATTGCATGACAGAGGTACACCTACACACAAGTAGTCAATACACACACTCATGACCATAAAATAAAAAATATAATAAAATATTTTTAATATATGGAAGGTCTTCTTTAAATTACTAAAGTCAGAAAGATGAATAAACAATCTCTGATTTATTCATGTTGGGGTTTTGTGGTGCAGAAGACTGGACCTAGAGTCTCTTGCTCAAGTGCTCTACCACTGAGCTACATTCCCAGCTTTCTTTCACTTTTTGTTTTGAGACAGAGTCTCCCAGGCTGGCCTTGAACTCACTCTAGATCAGAAAGGCCTTGAACTTGTGATCCTCCTACCTCAGACGCATACATTATTCATTCAGTTCATTTTTATTTAACATTCAGTATGTGGTCAACATCCTGTTAGAGGTCAAACCTGCAGGCAAGATGCATCATGGTCTCTTTCCAATAGCATTTGTAGTCTAAGAAAGGTAGCATGGTTATTTAAGAGTTCATAAGTAAATTACAGGAAACATGAAAGAAACAAAGAGGAAAAGAACGTGGAAAGTTGTCACCTTGGACAGGGAAGGAAGACATGCACCTCTAGGAAGGTGACAGTGAAGATCGAGGGTGTACTACTGGGGGGGTCCTCTCAGGAAGAGTCAGGGTTCAAATGTGCACTTCACAGGGACCCATTTCTGCTTCTTCAGCAACCCCACAATTCCCACTGTCTCTTTCCCAAGGGACCCTCAGGTCCCCAGCATCTGCATCTGCAGCCCCTTATGGGAGAACTGATTGGTGTGCCAGCAGGGGACACTGTCACATTGGGTTTTCTGGACATGTGCTGCACAGGCCTATGAAAAGCCCAGGCCATGACAAACCTTCTTCAAGGATGGTCAAAGAGCACCTAATATTTCCTTCCAGTTCCGTTCTATTCCTGAAGAAGTGGCTCCTTATCTTCCCTGGTGTGGCATCATATACTTTTAATCCCAACACTTGAGAGATAGAGGCAGGTGGAGCTCTCTGAGTTGTAGGTCAGTCATCTACATAGCAAGTTGAAGGCCAGCCAGGGCTGCACAGTGAGACCCTGGCCCAAAACAAACAAACCAAAACTTATTTTTTTCTAAAGTAAAATTAAACCCACTTAAAATCAATCATCATATACAATACATTGTGTGTTTGTGTGTGTCTTTGTGTCTGTGTGTCTGTGGGGTGGGGGGGTGTATAAACTCATTGTTAAACTATATCAGAAGCTAACCAGAACTTCTTCAAAGGCCAGGCAAACTCACTGCCTCCCCTATGCCCACTCCCTTCTACCCATCTGATATGATAAATGCTTATTTAGAGATATGAAAAGAATGGGAAGATTCTGAAATGTTCTCATTAGGTGGATGTAAACCTGCTGGTCCTCCCATCTCTATTCACCATCATAGTTATGTTACCATTCCCCACTATCACACAAACTGAAATCCTGAGAGTTGTTTGGAAGCCCTGGTTCACTGCCCCACCACACACACACAAATAACCAGTCCTTTTGGAGGTGATGCTCCCTGCTCTGCCATCTGCATCTTTCACCTGCAAAGCCCTCCAGCCTGTGGCCGTGACTCCTAACTGGTGTCGACTCTTTGTCAACACCTCTATTTGATCCTCATGCCAATGATCTAACACGTATCTTTTGTGACCAGGCTTCAAACTCTCCAGTGATTCCCTAAAACCTGCACGGTGCACCTCACAGTTCTTTTTATGTTCTCCAAGTAAGGAAACCACCATAGCTTCGTCTCCCATCATCTTGCACCTAAACGTGGAACATTAATGAAAAGCTAAGTTTTAGTATTAAAAGATGAGCTACTTGGTTTTGTCTCTTTGCATGTTTTTCAAGGAACCACTTGAAAGAAAAGTTAAGACAAAAGAGATGCTTTTCCTGCCAGATAAAATGATAACCAACCTAGTCTTTACATAAGACCATTTCTTAGGGGAGGAGCCCCAAGCCCCTGGGTGAAGTCAGCACTATGTAAACAGTTCTTTAACATTTTCTCTCGTACTTTAACTTTCCTTTTATGGTATACCACATTCGGTATCACTTGTTCCATGTCTTGTTCTTATAGTAAGTCCCATAAAGGTAAGGACATCACTTTAGCCATGCCCAGTTCATAAGTACAGACTTAATATAGGGTTTGAAATAGAGTGGATGGTCAATTCTGATTAATCACAAGATTAATCATACTTCTGCTTGCCAATACAAATAAAATAAAAAGAATTCCATTTGCTGATAAAAGTAGCCCCAAAACAGGATACTCCAGTTGAAGCAACACACACTTAATAAGTTCTAATTGAAATGTAATTTACTTGTCAATATCAGTGGATTGACTCATCTATTTAGATAAGAAGAAGGAATTACCCTTATCACTTCCCTGTTCAAAACCGCAAGGCTCTTCACTGTGTAATACCATGAAGTTCTCACTCCCCAACCTGCCTTCCAAGCTTCCTGGCCCTTGCCACCCCATGCACTTCCACTTCCACAACACCCTGTGAGCTCTGCACCTCTGACCCCACTTTCTGGAATATTTCCCTACTCTACATCTAGTGAGCTCTGACTGTCACTTCAAACACAAGTAAAACTTTCCTTGAATTCCACATACAGTTCTGTCCCCACCCACACTACAGCACTGCATCCTGGCCTCTTAGAGGTCCAGAAATCTGAAACAGGATACTGAGTCCTCGAAGGCTCTGTGTGTCTTATTCATCTCTATCTCAGTATATCATCTAAGAAAGAAATCCAAAAGAGAGCCCTGATTCCCTCTTAACTGCCTTCTTTCTTCATACTCTGTGTCTGATCTATCAGCATTGCTCTTTTTGCTCAGAAATGCTTTGGTTACTGGGAGTAAAAGGCTTTCATATAAATTTTAGAATTTTTTTTTCCTAAATCAGTGAAGAATAGCATTGGAATTTTAATTGGGGATGTCTTAAATCTATAGATAGATTTTTTTAAATATAGTCATATTCTTAATACTAATTTTGCCAATCCTTGAGCTTCAGAGGTCTTTTCATCTTCTGATGTCTTCTTAAATTTTCTTATTCAGTGTTTTAAGTTTCTTTGGGTTTTTGTTGTTGTTGTTGTTGTTTGTTTTTTTTTTTTGGTCTTTTTGAGACAAGGTCACCCTGTAGCCCCAGCTGTCCTGGAACTCACTATGTAGACCAGGCTGGCCTTGACCTCACAGAGATCCTCCTGCCTCTGCCTCCCGAGTGCTGGGATTAAAGGCGTGTGCCACCACGCCCAGCTGTGTTTTAACTTTTTAATGGTAGAAACCTTTTACCTCTTTGGTTAGGTTTATTCCTAGATTTTTAAAAAATTTTATTTATTATTTTTATTTTTATGTGTATGCGTGTATTGCCTGCATGTAGGTAAGTGCACCCGTGTCATGCAATACTCACGAAGGTCAGAAGAGGCTGTCGGGTCCCCTGGGACTGGAGTTACCAACAGTTGTTAGCTGCCAGGTGGGTGCTGGGATTCGAACCTGGGTCTTCTGCAAGAACAAACAGTGTTCTTAACCGCTAAGCCATCTCTCCAGTCTCCAATTCCCAGATTTTTTATGACTTGTTTGTTTTTATTTTATGTGTATGATTGTTTTGCCAGTATGCATGTATACACACATGCACCAGCATGCACCACATGTACCAGCGTGCACCACGTGCATGTAGTACCTACAGAGGCCAGAAGAAGGTGCTGGAGACCTTGGAACTGGAGTTACAGACAACTGTGAGCTGCCTGATGTGGGTATTGGGAATGGAAGCACAGTCTTTTGCAGAAGTATCAAGTGTTCTTAACAGCTGAGCTATCTTTTCAGCTACTATGAATGGGGTTTTGGTATTTGAGACAGAGTCTAACACAGTAGCCCATCTGTCCCAAATTTCACTATGTAACCCAGACTGCTCCAAAACAGTCCTCCCGTCTCAGCCCCCTGAGTGCTAGGATTATAGGCATAGCCCAAAACTCCAATTTTAAATGGGATTTTTTTTCCTGACTCCTTTCTCAACAAGTTTGTTTGTATTTAGAAAAGCCACTTTTTTAAAATATAAGTTGATGTTTGTCCTGCTACTTTGATCTTTATCAGACCTGAGAGTTTTCTGGTGCAGTCTTTAGGGTCTTTTAAGTATGGAATCACGTGGTCTGCAAATACAAATAATCGGACTTCTTCCTTCCCAGGTGTCCCCTTTTATTTCTTTCTCTTATTACTGCCTTACTACTCTAGCTAAGATTTTGAGCACTGTGTTGAATAAAAGTGGACAGAATGTACCCATTCTGCTCCTTCCGGATTTTAGAAGAAATGCTCTGTTTTCCCCTTTCAGTGTAATTCTGGCTAAAGGTTTGTTGCATATAGCCCTTATTATGTTCCTTCTATTCCTAGTTTTTTCAGGACTTTCATCTTCAAAGGGTGTTATCAAAGCCATGTTGGTCTTTTAAAATGCCACTGCTCTTCCTGAACCATTCATTGGCCTCATCGCACCTGGAATGTAATCCCATCTCCTGCGCACCCTGGGCGACCTCATACATCCCCTCTTCTGCGCCTCAGCCCTTGTCATTCCTCGCACACACCAAGCCCCATCTCCTCAGAATCTTTGCCTAGAATGTTCATGGCCAGGGTGTAATCAAGGCACTCTGTAATCAAGTGCCTGCTTCATGTCACCTTCCCCACTCACCCTATCAGCACCCACATTCTATCACATAAACTTCGTTTTTCTTCTTTGCATTGATTCTTTTTTAAAAAGTATTTTATGGACAACAATGCAATTAACATATTTAATAACATTATAATAGAATTATTTGAATATAATTTTAAACAGAAGAAAAAAGGGGACAGTTTCAGGTTACCAAACAAATGTAATAATAAGTGGGTACACAAAGTGTGTTCAGTGGGTCCTCATGTCTCCATGTCTCATTCCTCTTGCACTAATGGTTAATGGTGTTAAAAAGAAAGCCCAATCTTCACAATCATTGCCTCAAAGGGACAATGCATATTGGATTCTTATGGAATGCAAAAATGGTTCTGGCTACTTCAGTACCCAGAAAGTAGAATCCATACATCCACCATAAAAAAACTATGCTTTAAAAAACTTTGCCCTTTCTTATTCTCCATTCTAAATATTATAGTCTACTCATACATATATTTGTTCACAAATGTGTGAGCATGTGTTATAGATGAGGCTCTGCATATGAGGGAAATGTTTTGTTGTTGTTGTTGTTGTTGTTGTTGTTGTTGTTTTGCTTTCTGTGATTATGTGACCTCGCTTAATATAAATTTGAGGCCCATCCATTTTCCTGTGAATTTTGTGATTTCATTTTCCTTAAGAACTGAATAATATTCTATTTTTATATATACCAGATTTTCATTAGCCATTCATCAGTTGGTAGACAACTATATTTATTCCACTTCTTTGCAACAGTGAACAGAGCACCAATAAACATGGGGGTATAACTATCTCTTTGGTGAAGTATGGAGCTCTCTGGGTATATGCCTCAGAGTGAGATAGTTGAGTCACATGGTAGGTCTAGTTTTAATTTTTTATGGAACCTCCAAACTGATTTCCGTAATGGCTGTACTAATTTGCACTTCCGCCAGCACTGAAGAAGAGTTCCTCTTCACATCCTCTCCAATACTTGTTGTCAGATTTCTTTATGATAGCCATTCTGACTGGGGTAAGGTAGTATCTCAAATTAGTTTTAACTTGCATTTCCCTGATGAATCCAAATGTTGAACGCTTTTAAAAATATTTACCATTTTTATTTCCTTTTGAAACTGTATTCATTAGCCTATTTTTGATTGATCATTTTGTTTCCTTAGTATTTAAAATTTGCAGTTCTTTATATATTCTGGATCTTAGCTTCTTGTCTGACATATAGCTGGTAAAGATGTTCTTCCATTCTATGGGCTATCTTTGTGCTCTGCTAATAGTTTCTTCTGCTGTGCAGAAACTTTTCAATTTCATGTAGTCCCATCTGTTGATACTTGGGGGTAGTTCCTGTTCTATTTAGGAAGCTCTTGCCTACCCCAATGTCCTCAAAAAATGTTCCCTATATTTTCATCTAGGAGTTCCAAGGTTTCAGGTTATAAATTAAGGTCATTGATCCATTTTAAATTAATTTCAGACTTTCTCTTAGTGCCTATTTACACACTAATTTCTGTCTCTTCCATTACAATAGCAAGACCCACGAAGACAAAAATATTGTTGCTTCATGAATAATTTCCAGTGCATAGAACTACATAGCACAAAAAGAAGAGGCTGAACTTGTTGAATTGAAAAAGTAAAGATGAACAGAGCAGCTGGGTACTGGGTCCCAACATAGAGATGAATGAAAAGAAAGGCATTTAGGGAATAAAGCTAACTACAGGACTAAATTGCTAAAATACAGTAACAAGATTGAATAAGACAGTTCCAGAAAAAAAGGCTCTGCCGCCACAAATTTATTTTCTTTTTAACAGTCCAAATGTTTAAAAGAGCATAGAGGCACACTTGTTGTCTTCTTGGGACATGTTGGCAGAGTATTGCCTGTTGCACATTTCGAGTGGCCCTTACCCTGGAAGTGACTTAGTCTTTGTCCTGAGACCGGTCCATGAACAATTCACAGAGGAGATGAAGGGCTCCCAAAGAATATTGTCTGAGTAACCCCAGAAGATGAGTATAGATTTAGCTGGATTCAAGAGAACGTCCTCCGAGTGACTCACTTCTACTTCTGTCTCTGGCAAGATGTAGCAATGACTGGTTTCCATCAATTCTCCCACCCAAAAAAGTACCTATGATTGATTATTTTCATCTCTCATTTCATCTCTCTGCCACTTGAGACAGGGCTATATTTCTGTGATGAAGAACATGATGCTAGAAAAGCTTTGAGATTAAAAGTGCCTTCCAAAGATTGAAGTAAAACCTCTTTAATTCAGATTCTTCTAACTCTGTGAACTCAGAATTTATTATCTGTTTCACTGGGCTGAACCTATCTTGGTCTATGGTGAAAGACATGGAAAGAGGCTTCTAAGCCCACTAATGGAAGGGACATTTGCAAAAAGTGTAATCTGACTCCTTTCACCTAACTTAGTGTACTTTTTCAGCACTATTAATTTTATGCATTTTTAAATTGAGATGTAATTTACATACAACAAAATTCACCTTTTTGGTGTATAAATTCTATGAGGTGTTGTTTTTAAACCACATACAATTATATTATCACAGTTGGGCTTATTGATGCATGCCTGTAATCCCAATACTTGGAAGGTAGAAGAGTCAGGAGTTGAAGGTTATCCTCAGTTACATATCAAGCCTGAACAAGGGTCCTTCCTTCAAAACAACAATGAGTAATACACAGCCAGTACAATTATGAACTCTCAATAACTGCAGATGGTTGTCCTGAATACACACAAAAATGGGCACATCATCAACAAGGCACCAATGGAGGAGCGGCCCAGGGAGCCTTATTCTCACTAAACTATTTCCTACTGACAGAGTCAAGGAAAGGAGAAGTCATTGCCTTTACTTATGTTACCCACTAGTGACCCAACTAGGCTCCAATGGATAGTCCCAAGCCAATGGTCACACAGATGGCCCTGGTTAAACTAAATGGGTCACCAAACAAAACCAAAAATCATGAATCAGGAAAAGGGACAGGGTGGGAGAAGGTTGATAAGATGAGGCTAAGATGGGAAAGGATAGTAACAAGTATGCATTATATACATGTGTGAAATAGTCAAAGAACTAACAATAATTTTTAAGTGTCAAAATAATTATATTATCACTACCATAGTCAAAATAAAAAACAATTCCACAATCTCCTAACTTCTTATTTTCCATTTCAGCCAAGTTCATCACATACCCAGCTCCAAGAAACCACTAATCAGTTTGCCTTCTTGAGAATGTCAGTTAAATAGAATCAGTCCTATGCAATAGCCCATCTGAATCGGGCTTCTTTCTCTTAGCATAATGCATCTGAGATCCACTCATGTTGATGGGTGTATGACTAGTTTATTCCATTTCATAGCGGAACACTATTCCATTTTGTTTATCCATTCATGAATTGATGGACATTTGGGTTTTTCAATGAGGTGAAAGTCACTATAAAAATATGAGTAAAATCACTATAAAAAATTCAGCAGCAAAGAAAGATGAAATAATGAAATTTGCAGGTAAATAGATGGATCTAGAAACTGTTATACTGAATGAAGTATGGATGGATCTAGAAACTTATACTAAGTGAAATAACACAGACTCAGAAAAATAAACATGTATGTCATCCCTCATATGTGGATCCTAGAACCAAATGCTTTTAAATTTCAGGTCCTTTTAATAAGATGATGCTATATAGCAGTCCCTTCTGCATGAAATAACTACCATCATCATGACTTCGACTGAGCCTGATCGCTAAACATAGTCACAATTGGCCTTATTGATGGTTGTGCTCATTCATTAAAGGAGTGCCAAGAAGGGTCACTGGACCCTCACCTGAGTATTCCAGCCACTCTTTCCAGCCAACTAGGCCAGCCTTGGAAGACAAAAGGGCCACTCTTCCCAGCCAACTAGTCCAGCCTTGGAAGACAAAAGAAAAATGAAGAAGAACCCAGTAGAGGGATGCCTTTGGAAGCCCTTTTCAAGAAACACCAATGGGCTCCCATATGAACATTTGAAAATTGCCCTATTGTGACTTTTTTTCTAGTTCCCTGTTTAGAATTTGTAATGCTAATTACTCTTGCCTTTACTTCTCCTTCACATCTCCTATTCATGATTCAAGGACTTTCTTTTCCCCTTTAAGACAAGAGTTAAGCAATTTGGGAGTCTTTTAGATAGACCCACTGAAGGGGTACTGCAATTGCCTACCCTGCATTCCTGTTCAGCATGGAAGAAGCCAGAGCGGTCTGCATCCCAAATCCCTATTGGCAATTTGGGTAATCTTTCAGAGGATGGTGTGATAAGAATAGGAGGTAGGAATTGGCTAGGCAGTTAGGGTAAAAAGACCCCAAAGAAATGTAGCCAGTTTCTTGGCTAAAAGTCAAAATGTCCTTGGGCCTGTTAGCAACATACTCTGTTCCAAAGGCCAAAAATGTCAAAAGTATTTGGGAGCTTGTATCTAATCCTTAAAAGATTTTAGGGTTACCTCTTCAGAGGTGGGAATGTTGGAGGGGAGGGAGTGGCCATGGCTTTGATCAAAACACCTTATATGCATGTATGAAATTCTCAATAAAGTTCTGTAAAAGTTAAAAAAAAAGATGGAAACTTAAAATAAATTCACACAAAGGTTTTTATGTGAATATAATTTTTAAAGTATTCTACTAATTCTTTGAAAACTTCATACAATGTGTTTTGATCATATTCTCCTCTCCTCACAACTCTTCCAAGATCCACCCCCACCTCCCTACCCACCGAACTGTGTGTTCTTTTTATTTTCCCATTGAGTTCAATATGTGTTACCCAAATACTCTTAGATGTGGAACCTGCCCTGGAATGTGGTCTACCTGCCAGTGTTCACACTCTTAGAAGACTGACTTTTCCTCTCCCAGCAACTATCAAATGACAATAGTTCCTCATCTAGAAGTGAACCTTGTGTCTACCTCCCCACCTCCTTGCTGGGATTTTGTTTGGCTTAAGCTTGAGTGGGTCTTGTGCTTGCTGACACGATTGCTGTGAGTTCCTATGTGTATCTGCCCTGCTGTCTAGAAAACACTGTTTCCTTGTAGTCATCTACCACCTCTGCCTCATATTCTTTCTTCCCCCTCTTCCAAGAAGATCCCTGAGTCCTGGGGTGAAAGTTGTGATAGATGTACCATTTAGGGCTGAGTGGTCCGCAGTCTCTTGTTCTCTCCTTGTTGACCAGATGTAGGTCTCTGTGTTAATTACCTTCTACTTCAAGAATAAGCTTCTTTAATAAGAGTTGAGAGATGCACTCATGTATGGGTACAGCAATAAGTCGTTAGGATTCTGCCCAAGACCTCACCACAGTTGCCAGTTCCTGTGCTGTTATAGTTCCATCACCATCCTTGCCAAACAGTGAAAAGGCTCTTTGAATTCTGCAGTCTACTCTTCAGTCAGCTGGTCTGCCATGCAACTACTGGTTTCCAAGACACAACCACATTATCACACAACCAGTTTGCTGTTTGCTCACTCCACTCAGACTGATGTTTAGTTTGGGTTCTTTGTATGTTCTAGTTATTAACCCTTTGCCAGATATATAGCTCATAAGGATCTTTTCCCCATTCTGAAAGCTACCTATTCACTCAGATAATGGTATCTTTTGCTGTACAGAAGTTCTTTAGTTTGATGTGGCCCCATCTGTCAATCATTGATCTTCATGCCTATGCTATTGTGGTCCTGTCCAGAAAGTCCTTTCCTGTCCCATAAGTTCCAATGTATTCTCTACATCCTCCAATATTAGTTTCAGGGTATTAGGTATTATGTTGAAGTCCATGACCCATTTGGAGTTGAGTTCTGAACAGAGTGAGAGATACAGACCTAGTTTCATTCTTCTACATGCAACTATCCAGTTTGGCTAGCACCATTTTTTGAAGATGCTGTCTTTTCTCGAGTGTGTATTTTGGACGTCTTTGTAAAAATTTCAGATAGTCATAGGTGATAGCCGTAGGTGTGTGGGCTTATATCCAAGTCCTCAGTTCTGTCCATTGATCAATGTGTCTGTTTTCATGTTAGTACCATGCTGTTTTTATTAATTTTGCTCTATAGTATAACTTAAAATCAGGGAAGGTGGTATCTCCAGCTCTTTTTTATTGTTCAGGACTGTTTGAGCTATCCTGGTTTTTTTGTGTTTCCATATGAAATTTAAGATTACTTTTCCAATTTCAGTGAAGAATTGTGTTGGAATTTTGACGGGGAGTGCATAAATATAAATTTTTATCTTACTCATGAAAACCAGTTGGATAGTAAATAAATGTTTAATGTTTTAGGAAACTACCAAACTATTTTTTAAGTAGTTATTCATTCCCAAACACGGTGTATAAGTCTTGCCACTCAATATAGTAGCTAGGATATGCATATACATATATGTCATTTCATTTGGTCTTCACAGTCCAAGACAGAAGTAGAACAGCTTATTACATGTTGCAGAAAGAAATGGAGGCTGAAAATGGTTTTATGACTTACCCATGGTCACACCATGAGGCAGGCCTAGAGCCAGAAGCTAGGCCTCCCAGTTCTTGCTTTCCCACAAGTGGCTGACTTACTCTTCCTGAGAGCAAGCAAGGCAGGTCTCTACAAGACTGTGATCTGTCATCTGGGGTGTCAGGTGACTAAGTACCCTAGAAAATTGTGCACCAGCCTGTTCTTCCCTGCTGTGTGGCTACCTTCTCAACCCACCTTCAACTCTAGGGAAACTGCGCTATTCTTTATCTCCCTTCTCTCAGAGCCCAACTCCCAGTTAATACTAGTAGGGAACACTCTACTAACCAAGTCAACCCTACCACTTGTGAAATTTTTAAAAATATTTTTATTGATTCAAGAATTTCATACAATGTATTTTAATCATTCAAACCCCTCCACCCCCACATTACAACCCCCCCAACTTTGTGTCTTCTATTATTATTTGTCTATTTTCCAAAGGCCTATCAAGTCTAATCTGTGTTTCTAAATGTTCTTGGGTGTGAATATATCCCATGGAGTCTGGTCAACCCATCACACCAATATGAAAAACTGACTCTCCTTCACCCAGAATCCATCAATTGCCAATCAATTCTCAACTAGGGATGGGGCTTCCTGTCCATCTCCCCATCCATGCTGGGCCCCTGTCTGGCTTGGGTCTACACAGGTCTTGTATATGTTGTCACACATGCTGTTGGGTTCTTATGTGCAACTACCCTATATTGTCCAGACAACATAGTTTCCTGGTTATTATAATCTTTCCACCCCCTCTTCCACAATGATCCTTGAGTCTTGGAGGAAAATGGAGTAATATAGGTGTCTTTTTAGGGTTGAGCATTCCACAGTCTATTATTCTCTGCACTTTGACCAGGTGAGATTTTTTTTTTAAGTCATGTTCTTTGTCCTATACATTGTCCTGGAATTTTCAGTGTAGCCCAGGCTGGCTTCAAACTTGCAAGTGCTGAAATTACAGGCATTAGACACCTTGGCAAGTGATTGAGTTTTGCATTTAAGGAACTTTGGGAAACATTGCCTCTTCCTACAGTGGTTTCACAGTTCCACAGGAGCCTCAAATACCCCAAGGAACAGCCTAAAGAAAATGGGGTGAGGGATCCCCTCACCCAACTAAAGCAATGTCATTTTAGTTTGTTTTACATGTTTGGCTTTCATTTATTTGAAAAGGATATGTTTCTTTCCAAAAAAAAAGTTCGAAAAATGCTGTCTTGAAGCTTGCCTTTGTTTGGGGGTAAGAAGGCCACTTCACATCCTTTAACTCTAAAACCGTGCTTCTCATAGACCCTAAAACACAAATACTACTAATACGAATTGGTTCCAGAGCATCCCCACATCACAGACCAATTTACACCAAGACTTTACCTCATGGGAGAACAGGGCTGAGTTTCTCAACCTGTGGCCCGCGTTATCTGGCTGCCAAAACTTGCTATGGGACATTTGCTCCCTATAGCCATCGGGGTATTGAAAGAAAACTTATCTTCAGTCCTTAATCATTGTCATGTTTAGTCCAGTACACTGTCTATATAGTCCCTTACCTTCCTGTGTCCTGATGTGGAAAGGTTAGAAAAACTAGGATATAGAAGGGGTTTGACCTTGATCTCTGAAATTATGGAGTCTTTTGTCCTGATTCTCACTGACTAGCCAAATATTCCTGGAAAATTGATTAATCAATCTAAGCTTCAATTTCCTAATCAGTGAAATGGGAATAACTGCACCATAGTGCTTAGAACTGTCTTGGGGATTACACATACATAGCAAAGTGCTAGCTCATATAAAGCACTTATTAAGTAGTTTATCACTAGCCACCCAGCCAACCCTGAGAACTGCCTTTTGGCTTTGAAGGTGCTA
Organism: Nannospalax galili; assembly: GCF_000622305.1. Lineage (NCBI taxonomy): Eukaryota > Metazoa > Chordata > Mammalia > Rodentia > Spalacidae > Nannospalax > Nannospalax galili. Next base: position 7,835,183 of record NW_008335967.1, on the reverse strand, counting down.
AAACTTGCCAAAGATTTGCTGTGGTGCCTTAGATTATGCTTTCAAAATGAGAGTAAACATGAAGCTTATGTTTCTAGGGGCTGAAGAGATGGTTCAGCAGTTAAGACCATGGGCTGCTGTTGCAGAGGACCCAGGTTCAGCACCCACATGATGACTAACAACTGTCTGTAACTTCACTTCCAAAGGAATTCAATGCCTTCTTCTGATCTCCATGAGCATTGCACAACATGGGTGCACTTACATACATGCAGACAATACATTCATACACATAAAAATAAAAATAATAAAATATTTTTAAGTTATAATGCTTATAATATGTGGTTTAACATCTTCTGCTAAGGAAAGTGAAGCAAATATATGCTTGAAGGCCATTAACAATGGCCCCAGACTGGAAATAGTACTTCAGAAAGAGCAGAAATACAATAGAATATTAATTTGGTCAAAAAATGTTAATGTAACACCAGCTGTGGTGGTGCATACCTTTAATCCCAGCACAAGAGAGGCAGAGGCAGGTAAATTTCTGTGAATTCGAGTCCAGCCTGGTTTATATAATGAGTTCTAGGCCATCTGTGGCTACAGGGAGACCCTGTCTCTAAAAACCAAAAAAAGTGTTAATGTATATATTTCCTGTTTATATTTTGTAGTGGTGGTTGAACAGAGCCAAATGAACCCTTGTGGCTTGAATGCAATCTTTGCGAAGTTTTTCTGTTGAACACCAAATGGCTTTCTTTACATTACCAGATAATCCGTGCTAATCATTTTTATATTTTCTAATAATATTCCAAATTAGAAGCAAATGGATCCCAACTACTTTATCCACTGACTCCTTAACACTCAGTCCATGGATCTCTTTACAGGATAATTCTAATCATTTTAGCAGTGAAATAATTTGTGTTTCAAACTCAGTGTTTCTAGCATCTGAGTATTTTCAAGTCAGTCCTGGTCCAAGGACTGACATTAAGAATAATATTTTTAAAATACATAGTGTTATCCCTGGAAGAGATCTAGGCTTATTGTTGTTGAATACTGCCCATATTTCCAGCTTTTTCACAGGTCAATGCTCTAACCATGATCATCTGAGTCCAACATTCAGATAAATGGCATTTCATAGTCTCCATTAAGAAGCGCTATAGATTTGCTTCTGATAGTCACTTAAGATTGAAGTTTCTGTTCATGGCCCCAGACAGATGAGTCCCCATTTCTCAATCAAAACCACAGCAAAACCAGAAGCCAACAGCAGTGCGTCTGCTGAGTGTGTAGAACATCAGCAGCAAACCATTCAAAGCCATTTTCTATTACTTGAGCCTTCAACAAGATGCTCAACTTCTGTATCACAGTTTCCTTCTCTGTAAAATGTGTCAGCTTATATGTTTACTGTGAATTAGTATATTGCAAGGACTCAGAAAAGTGTCTGGTTCCACCTGGTCAATGCCTCAATCAGTGCTGTTATTGATGTTATTAGTAGCACCAAATAGCAACAATTAGTATTATCATCTTCCTGAATATCCTGGACCAAAAGCACTCGCTAGGATTTCCCTGTGTCTGAGCGATATACCAAAGGCAGAGAACAACAAAGGAACCCAGGAATTCAGAGACTGGCCAACCATCAGGCCAAGTTGGAAGCCTTGAGGCTGCTGGTGAAGTCAGTGCAGATGACAGGCCCTCTTTCCCTACCACAATCTCTGGGCCCCTTCTAAGGATTTCTCCTTTGGTTCTCGGCACAAGATAATATCAGTTCTTCCTTGATTTGAGCCAAATGCTGTTCCACTGAGCTATTCCCCCAAGCACTCTTCTTCTATTTGAGTTATGCTTTCCTCATTGGCACAGATTTCTTACCAAAGATAAGAGCCATCTGGGAAACCCAATAATACAGATACATATTTACTGCAACAAGCAATGTATGCCTAGCAGGTCAACTCTCTGGTTACTGTCATTTTTATGGTATTTCATGAAATAAACTAACTGTTGAAATACACTTCCCGTATATAAGGGAT
>NW_008335967.1:7827255-7833058 GCF_000622305.1 Nannospalax galili | reverse complement strand
ATATTTTGGGACTCATACCCCAACGTTTCTTTTTAAATGTGTGTGTGTGTGTGTGTGTGTGTGTGTGTGTGTGTGTGTGTGAAGATCAGAAGACAACTCTGTGGAGTTCATTCTCTCCTTCCACCATTATATGGGTTCAAGGAATAGAACTCAGTCTCCAGGCTTGCATAGCGGGACAGTACCTGCTGAGCCATCTTGCCAAACCAAGGGCATTTTTTTAAACCTCGGCATATGCAGTTTAGGAGTACATTTTGTTTTTCAGTCTTGTTGGGCTCCTACAAGATAATTTAAAAGACCATACATCTTTTAACTTGAAAATAATTGTGTGTGCATAATCTGTGTGTATATAATAATGTATAACTATGCACTAATCAGTCTGTTATCTAGGAGAGAAGATAAGAACTTGCTAGAAATGACAGTAGAAAGGGTAAATAGGTTGATTCTAACTTAGGAGGACTTGCTTCTCCCCCAAGGCAATTTAACACGTTTGGGAACTATCTTATCTGTGGCCTTATCAGAATATTCCCTTGTGCAATGTACTGCAATGGTTAAGGATCCCACAATTGAAGCCTCTTCATGCAGGTGATATAGTTAATGAGGAAAGTTCACCTGTAATGTTTCAAGGGAATCCGACTCTGTGTCATTGGAACTAGAGTTCCTTTCTGCCCCTCTCCATCCCAAGCAACCACTGAGGAAATCTGTTTCCTTCTTCTTCAACACTCATTCCCAAAACTTACTTTCCCACATTCCCATTTCAACACCATCCTCTCTCTCAAAATGGACACATCACAAACACAAACTTACTTTTGGCAGATTATACTTTAAATGAAAATCTTTTTGGCCTGAAGTGTTTCTTCAAGTAGACATTTGGTTTCAGGCCTTCCATTTCAATTTGTGGAACAGATTTCTATTCACTCATCAAATACTCATCAAGCACTCATTTTTGTGTCAAGCACTATACTGGTTAAGTCCACTGTGATAAACAAAACCAATGTGGTCATTGCTTTCATAAAATTTACTAGTATTTGAAACCGAAGTTAATCAAGTGAAAAAGCAAATGTTTAATTACAAAGTATAAGTACTACGAGACTATAAAATATTCAAGAGCCCTTTAGGGATGAAGAAGAACTCTACCATGTGAACAGGTGGGAGGAAAGCTTTCTGCAGACAGGAGAGTTGACAATAGCATTCCAGAATGAGCTTCGTGCATTTGAAGAACTGAGCTGAGAGCAATTCTAGTTGGGGGGGGGGCACGGGAGTCAAATGGAGATGAAGCTGGGGAAGATGTCAGGGCCCAGATCCTACAGACTTTTGTAGGCTATGCTAGTCATTTTGAGTTTTAGTCTAAGAACAGTGTGAATCCACTGAAAGTTTTAAACGAGGAATGGCATGATTCAATTTATGAATCAAGAGATTGTTGCAGAAGTTTATATGGAGACTTACTGGAGGTGGGCAAGCATAAAAGCAGAGGGACTTATGGCAGCAGCTCATGTGAGAAATGACAGCATGACAGGCCAGTCCCTTGCATAGGTTAACAGGATTGGTTGTTCACAGTTTACTACCCTTTTCCTGAACAGTGCTGAAATTCATTTTTTAAATTTATGTATTCGACGGTCTCCCAGGGTTTACAGAAGATGTCCACAAGTGGCCTTCTTTTATAGGTGATTGCCTTGATCATCTCATACCAATTGCATCCTTCAGGGACTGCCCTGTGTCTTGAGGGTGAAGACAAGTTGACAGAGACTATATACATTTGAAGATAAGACTAACTGACAGATGCATTGTATTTGTGAGATAAGATGGGGGGACGAGGGTGACACCATGTGATGACAGTACCATCCACCATGGCAAGACAGTGAGGGTGAGAGTAGAGAACAGCCTGGGAGGGAAGATTTTTGTTTTTAGTTGGGACACTGAAGATGCCAATTCTCCAGGTAGTGATATCAAGAATGCAGTGGTATATAGAGCCATCTGGTAGCAGAGCTCAATGGGTACATTTGGGGGTTTTGTGTAAAAGCTACACAAATAGATGAGAACACGCTGAAGAGACTATGGTAAAGGAAAATTACCTAAGATGAAACAAAGAACAGGGAAGAGTCTGCAAAGCAAACGGAGAGGGATAGGGTGAAGAACAAGAGAATCATGTCATGAAGATAAGTCCAATTTGCTTCTAGAAATATTTGGCTGTGTGAGAATGTGAAGGTAAATACACAAAGGCATCTTCTAGATTTGACAGAAGAGAAGGCATTGACCTCAACATGAGTAGTATCACTTGAGTGGGGTGGGAGAGGACAGGCTGAAGAGGCCAGTCTGGTTTTAGCCAATGGACCTGAGGATACTATTTAGAAATAGAGGTGCAGAAATCCCAGCAGGCCAGATACACTGATTTCATCTTTGCAGGATGCATCCGTTATAGCTCATTTTAGAACATCTCAGATAAGATGCTGGGGGGCATATCTTCCTCAACCACTTCATAAATGAACATGATCACACACTTTAGCCAGTGCTCAAGTTCATGATCACACATGTTAACCAGTGCCCAGGTATAGGAAAGAAAGAAAAGGAAGGCGGGAAGAAAAAAACATGGTCTAAAGGAATCAGAACTAAATTTGTGCATCATAGTTTCATGAACATTAGTGTTTGAACAAATGGAGAAGTGTTCTTCCTGTCCCCAATTCCTGTCACTTTGATGCAGCAGGTAACAGCAAGATATGTAAAAGTGCTGCCCTCTGAAGAAGCCCTAGGTTCTTTGTGGAGCTTGGCAGGCTCATTCCTGTGTGGGCACCATGCGTCTAGCATTGAATTAGAGTTCCTTTTCTCAAAAGTTAAAAATATTAAGCCATATATAATGCCTACCTTTGGAAAATATTTTACTTTATGACAGTTCACTTTAATTTCTGATTAATAGTCTTAATAGGTGGTGGCTTAAAACAGAAACTTTTTATTTCTCCCGTGGTTAAGTATTTAATCCTCTATTAAAAACTTTTGAGACGTCTTTTTATAAGATTTGTATTGGTAGATAAATTTATCTTCTAGTTTATCATAGAGAGCCACTGGAGATAAGAAAGATTAGAAGGAAAGAGAAGTAGGCTTTAGAATTTATTTCAGGTCAGCCAGTGATGGCTGTTTGTGTTCAGTAATGTGTCCAGGAGTAAATGCTAAGTATTCTGTTCAGTGACAGAGTCAGTCCCCATTGATCAGCATGGTCACTGAGCAGGTCTGTTTCACATGTTTTGATTCTATTTGCAAGGCAATCGCTTGGGACAATTTTCTCAGCAAACAGAAAGGGTAAAGAAACCCAAATTTTACTACTGGATGGTCCATTTTGTAGTTTTGGTCAGGCTACTTTACTTCTTTCTGCTTCAATTCCTCCTTCAGGAAATGGTGTGGATTCATTTCAGCCTTTTCCCCCTGTCTCAGAAGTAATTTGAGGCTAGCTAATTGACTCTACCATATGTGATGTAATGGTGGGGAAAGAGCTTAATTAACATGTGAAATATCATTACCATGGTCCTAGTCAGAGATTATCTTTGTACAAATCACCCTAGACAGACCTTTTGAAGACCATTTTCCTATATTGGTCAGTTGCCACTGTCTGTCATGTATTAAGTTTGCTTTGGAACTTTAGCCCAAAGTAAGGCATATTTCCATTTTCACTGAACACATTCACTGATTTCAGAATATTCCTAAGGTAAGCAAGGATACTTGAATTTATGGCAAAACCACACGTGAAAGGCTGACCTCCTGCATTTATTCCAAACTTGGACTGCAAGTCTCCTAGCTAACATGGTGGCTTTCACAAGAGTCTAATCAGTAAGCAGGCAGAAAAAAATATGATTCAATTATGTGAAAACAGACATCATAACCATCCCATTCCAAGTGGCTTTTCCCTTAGAAAACACATGACACCCAAGGGGGGGGTGTCAACATTTTACTTCATTTTATAAAGAAAGTGTTCTGATACTTGTCTAAGATTTTACTATTTGAGAATATTCATGGATATCAGTTTATGGAAAGAAGGAAGATAACATTGAGCATAAGATACTCTATTCAGATTTCACATCAAAGGAGAAAACTTTATAACTAATTTGATATTCTAAAGGTGGCCAGAATTACTGGAAAATTCAACTCTGCCACCCTCTTTCTCTCCTTATCTAGGATACTATCAAAGATACTAATTATAATCCTCAACTTTAAATTGTAGCAGACCTTTAGTATTCATGAACTGGGTACACACACGGACCCCTGATCACTTCTGACACCTGTTAGAGAGGCCAGAAACTGAATCATATCCACAAAGGCTGATGGGAGAGGAGAGTGAATCTATTGGCTAGTGAAGGAGGCTCACCAGCCACGCAGAGTTCAAATATGAATGTGACTTCTTTGTTCCCCATCCATATACCAATTTCTCAGAAAATTACAGTCTAGAATGATATTACAAAATTTCTAAAGGTCACAAGTCATCTCCTCACTAATATCAAGGGTCACTATATTGAATTTCTCTGCTTTAGTTTTGCCTCAAGGGTAATGTTATTGCTCAGGGTAGTAACTAACTCATCTTGGATTCCTAACACATCTCTTCCCCTACTTGGCTTCTGATCAGTGACTTTTGTTGTTTTAAGTCATTTTATCATTGTTTTACATGTGTTTTGATGTTGTAAATGTTTTAAATCCTTTTTGGAAGTAGAGTTTAAATGTTGAACTTAGACTTTCTAGAAAGAGCCTTTCATCTTAGATCTTAAGAGTCTAGGAGCCTTCCATGTTAGAACGATTAAAAAGAAAATGATATTTTTACCCGGAACCATGTAGACCAGGTTGGCCTTGACCTCACAGAGATTCACCTGCCTCTGCCTCCAGACTGCTGGGACTACAGGCCCTGCTCCATCACACCTGGCCAATGATTCTTTTTAAGAGCATGGTAGTTTTCAGATTAATTTATCCAGATCCTAAGATTATCTGGCAATAGTTCAGAATTAAGCTTTGAGTGACCCCTAATGGTTGAGACAGTCACTCTCCCAACTACTTTAAACAAGGCTCAGACCAGTGCTTCTTAAATCTTGGATCTCAACCATCTTCCTTAGACTCGCCTGGGTGCCTGTTAAAAATACGAACTCCAAGGCCCTCTACTGCTGGGATCTCCTGGCCTGCTCGCTGCGCAGTCTGTATTTTCAGATGTACCTGAGTGATCCCAGTGTATACTCGAGTTTGAGAACCACAGATTTAAGGGCTGTCAAGTCGGTGTCCACGCTGGGCCTGATACCCAGTCAAGTTATCGCGGACCTGGGCGGAGGGATGGGCACCAATGGAGGCGCAGGGTCGGGGTGGGAATAGAGTCCCTGGGCGCGGCTGGCTGCCCTCTTGGCAGGTGAGGGGAGTGGCCGGGCCCTGGCGCGCAGTCGGTGAGGCTGCCGGTCCCAGTCCATGGTGGAAGTGGGTGGCGGGCTGTGGGGGCCTGGCGCGCGGCCGCTAACGCCTGTGCTTCGTGTCTGCAGACGAACCCCACACCTGGAGTGTTGCCGCTGCCGCCGCCCCAGGCCTGCCGGAAGTAGGCGTCTCCCTCGAAGACATCCTCTCTCCATTCTCTCCATCGCATCCAGCCCCACCCTCCGACCCTTCCCACCAGATAGGCCCAGACCCCACTTGGGATATCAAAAGGGAACACGACGTTAGGAAACCAAAGGAGCTTTCGGCCGGCGGCCAGAAGAAGCAGCGCCTGGGGGTGCAGAGGGAGCGCTCGGCCAGCCCACAGCGCGCCGCGCGGCCGAGGCTCGAGGAGGCGCCCGGCGGCCAGGGGCGGCCCGAG
>NW_008335967.1:7804931-7827023 GCF_000622305.1 Nannospalax galili | reverse complement strand
GGAGGCCGAGGCCAGGGCGGGCGCGCGCGCGGGGGCCCGGTCGGGGCTACGACCGTCTGGGAGCGGCCCGGTGCGCAAGGCCGCTGTGGCGCCCGGGCCGTGGAAGGTGCCGGGCGCCGACAAGCTGCCCGGCGTCCTGAAGCCCGGAGCCTCGGCCGCGGGCAGATGAGCCGGGAGGCCCCGCCTCCACGCAGGCCATTTTTCTGGGTTTCCGTCTTTCGGCGTTTTAATTTATTTTCACCGTCACACGCATAGATCCACACAAGGCGCCCAGGCCTGGGAGCATCGGCGCCAAGTTCCTGGTGTCCGATGCGCGTGGGCGGCACGGCGTGCACGCGCAGACCGAAACTGATCCTAAAGCCCCCGGTTCTGTGGTGGGAGCTTTGGCAGCTATGGAAGAACCAAAATAACGTGAAGAACATCACAGAGACAGTGCAGTGTAGCTTTAGTTTTAATAAAAAAGAAAGAAAAAAGTTCCCCCCACTGCATGAAGGATTTGGATGCGATCCAAACTTTATATCAAGAAACTGGACACGTTTAGAGCAATCACAAACTGGAATATCGCCTTAAAAAAAAAAATCAAACTGCACGGAGCAAGCGGAAACTGAGACAAGATTATATCTTTTAATTGATCAAAAGCGTTGTAAATAAGTCGTTCTTGACGTATCTAGACAGGGGTTAAAGGATTTCTTTGAAACATTCAGAACTGTTTGCCCATGACGTTTCCATGGCTCACCCTCAGCATCCACCGACGGTTTTAGCAGCACCGTTCCGCAGGATGAGTTAGAAATCTAGTGAATTCATTGGTGTGATGCCGTTTTTACTGCCATTCCTGTGGTCAAGTCATATTTCTGTACACTTTCAGTGGTAGGAAAAAAAAAAGGTTTTAAAATTTGTATCTTAGGGAACAGTTTGCCGTAAGTCAGACATTTGCAGGTTAGTTCGTAGATCTTAATTGATTTTCCTCTAAAATATAAATTTTATAATCAAAAGACCATAATCTGTTTAATCGAGATTGGCGATGCTGCAGCTCCTTCCTGGAAAGGCTTTCCTGTCGTCCCAGGCCCGCAGAGAGAGATAGCTGCTCTTAGCAGTTAGATTTTACCTGTTTTATTGTCTTATTTTAAACTCTCTCCATTATTTCATTTGCACTTTGACAAAGTATTTGTCCTATATTTCTCAGATTAGAATGAATCTCTAATATTAAAAAGTCACTATTATAACTAATTTATTTTCATTAAAGAACATGAGTCCTTTTGGCATTCTGTTGATCTTTCCTTCGGTCTCTTGTTTCATTTGGTTTGCTTTCGTCCCGTGTTTGCCGATGTTTTTCATTAGCAATCTCTAGACGCTGCTTTATGTCCCCCGACTATCACCATAGATCTATGATTGATCCCACAGTGAAATTCTAAAGCTTCCCTTCCCTGCTGTTTTACTATTTCTTTGTAAAATGTTAGCTTCAATTAATTATCCATTGGTACTTACTGTAGCTGCACATATTAAAAGGCAAAATGCCTGAAGTCAACTTGCCATTAATATGCTCTATATAAATGAGGCTTCATCTTTCCCATATTCTGCCCCTTACACAAGTTTGAATGCAAATAAGACTTACCCCTCTGCTCTTGTAGCCATTAAGTGGAAGACCAGGACCAATCACATCCAGTTACATATAATAGCCTTCCCAGAAGAGTCTTTCTCCCCACTTTGTAACCTGAGCACTACTGGTTTAATTTCCATCAGACATGGGAATAGTTGTTTGACAAGTGAATATGGTTGAAAGCCTCGTGTGAAGGGTCTAGCAGATTGTAAAAGCAGTTTCCAAAATGAAACCCATTCATCATAAACAAAAGCACAAACACATGTAGTGATTTATAATACTTTTGGTTTAATCTCAATTAGTCTTTCTCCCCTGGACTAGAAATCCAGTATAGTTTGCCATTAATTTATTGAATCTGGTTTTGGACAATGCTTCTGTAGTGTAGCTGCACGTCCTGGTACTATATCCTCTGACCTTTATTTTCCATGTGTTACAAAAGGAAAAAAACTGAGATTACGCTTGCATAAACTCTAATTTGCACAGTTCACAGCTACTACTTGTGCAGTAATTGCTTTATGCGGCTGTAATCCATAACCTGTGAGGACAGCACATCACCTAAATCCCATTCCAAATAATATTTCTGTGTAGTGTTAGCTGTGAATTTACCCTGTACAGCTGTATCTCTATAAATATAATTCCATGTATTAATAGTCACAGAAAGACTGTAAGTGAGCAACTATTTTTATGAAACGCACCACTATGGATAAATTAACTTTTACAGAAATCTTGTTTACTGTATGATATTCTAAAACACTGTCAAATAAAATATATATCCAAAAATCTTTTCTCTTTCCAACTGTATAAGCTGTGTGTTAATTTGAAATCAATGATGATGGGTTAATTTAATTTTTTTAAGTTGCAGTTTTCCAAGATTTCTAAAGTGTAATTTGTTTTCCCAAATAGAACTTTTTTGAAACTTCAGTCTGGGTGCAGGGGCAATACATGAGAAAGATTATTGATTTTTTTTTTTTTTGACTCCAGTAAACTGAGTTTTCCCAGAGATAATCCAGTTAGTATTTGCTTACCCCTTTATATCACATATGGCTTGGCCATGAGTTTTTGCTTCTTGTTACATTGATTCTTTAAATCCTTTTATGAAAAAATGTACAGTATCAATAAATACATCACATTTTTCTTTTTAATTATCTAACTTTTTATGTAAAATTCCCAGGAGTTCATACAGAAGCCAGCTTATACAACAGTAGTATATAGGTCCAAAACAAACACCTGACTGTAGGTTTTGCTAGTGATGCAATCCTTATGTGAGAGAGAGAGACAGACAGAGAAAGAGAGACAGAGAGAATCAGAGAGAGAGAGAAAAAGAGATCTTGATAGGAGTTAGTTATCGGTTTGTTTTCAAACGGACCTGTTCTTAGCTACTCCTGCCAGGACTTCTCCCACTTATATCAGTATAGGAAACCTAAAAGTCCCAAGCTGTCAATCTTTAATACTATTTTCTTTATCAAAATGACCATGTATCACTTTCAGAAAAGAGGTGGAAGGAAATGTGAAACCAAACACAAAGTTAGGTAGTTATACATGTAACTCAATGTAAGACAATTTGAGAATGTTCTAGTGCTCACAGAAAAGGCAAATTTCTATAAAAACAATGTAGTTAACAAAATTCAGTATAAATACTAATAATACTTAGAAATTACCATCTTAAAAGAAAAATAGAGAAGAAATCAGAGGCTAATACTGGGAGGACAGGGTCAAGGCAGAAAGAACCTTGGTGAGGGAGACAAGACACCTGGCCTGCATAGACTCCTGATTCAAAGGCCTACAAGGTCAGGTGGGGAAACCTGAAAAGTGACAGGAGGCAGGTGGATCCTGTACTGATGGATAAGAAGATTGGGCTGAAGGATGAGTGGGTAGCTCCAAAGTTAATCTTTTGTCAAGGTCAGTATAGATCAGTCTTCTAGTTTCTCAGGAGAAGAAAAAAAAAAGCAGATATTTGAAATTGTGCAGTTTTGTTTGGTTTTTAAGCTTGACATGGATAATTTATATTTTTAAGCAACAATGAACGAGCCACCTGCAGGCCACAGCTGGCCCCCAGCCCACCAATTTGCAGCTGCCTTCTTGGAACATGAGCCAGGCCTGCAGCAGAGAAGCTCTGGCTTGTATCAAAGTCTGATTCACCTTCCAAGCAGCTGATGGTGCAGATCCCTGGTGTGGAAAGCCTGTGGCCCTACTGGAAAAGCCTCAGATGTATGTGCTAAGCACAAGACTCTTTACTGGCAACCAGCCCACCATTCCTGCAGTAGGGGCAGCTTCACTGTGCAGCTCAATCAGTTGAAGCTTGTATGGGACCTCAATCATATTTGGAACTTTATACTCTTTCTTTTCTTTTAAATTGTTTTATTTTATGTGTATGAGTCTTTTTCTTGCATGTATGTAAGTGCACCATGTGTGCAGTGCCCTCAGAGGCCAGAAGAGATGTCAGATCACCTGGAGCTGGAGTTAGGAACATTTGTAGCCATATGGGTCTTACAATGAAAGCCAGGTCCTCTGCAAGAGCAGCCAGTTCTCTTAAACACTGAGCCATCTTTCCAGCCCCTATACTTTTAAAATAAGTGAACACCCAAATTGTGTAAGCTCCGGGCACCTCAAATTGGATCTTCTCTGCTGTCTTGATAGTGCTTTTTAAAATTTTTTATTTTATGTGTATGTGTGTTTTGCCTGCATGCAAATGCACCTATGTGTGCAGTACCTGCAGAGGCCAGGAGAGGGCGCTGAATTTCCTGGAACTGGAGTTACAGAGGGTTGTTAACCATCATGAAGATGCTGGGAATCAAACCCAGATCCTCCTCAAGAACAACCAGTGCCTGCTTTTTTTTTTTTTTTTTTTTTTTTTTTTTTTTTGAGACAGGGTCTCCCTGTAGCCCCAGCTGTCCTGGAACTCACTATGTAGACCAGGGTGGCCTTGAACTCACAGAGATCCGCCTGCCTCTGCCTCCCAAGTGCTGGGATTAAAGGCGTGCACCACCATGCCCAGTTACTTTTTTTTTAAAGGCAAACACAACAAAATAATCAAATGACTTCACTGCTGCAAGATTTTAGATTGAACAGAGATTTCATCTTCAGTCACTATAATGCCAGACAGGGTGTCCAAAAAACCACAAGATGCTCTCCAAGCCTTAAAATGAGGGCAGTACCTTAAAGTTCAGTTCAGAATTGCATCTAGTTTGTGCAGGGCCCCCAATTAAATGTGTAGTGATTATGATTATCATTTGTAATAATAGCTGTGAGGTGGTGAGGAGAGCAGACCTTACGGGGAACAAGCACCAAGCCAGAAGCTGAGCAGAGCAGCAAGGTGCATGCCTTCATTCAGGAACTCGTTCTAGTTAAGAAGTAGTTTCTATACTCATTTGGATTCTAAAACCAAGCCAGGGTTTATATTGAATGTGTGATTCAGCTAATCAGGTTGTTGGGGTTTTTGTTTTCTGGGTTTTTTTTTTCTGTTGAATATGTCCTTTGGCTATTTGGCTTGATCATGAAGATTGGTTTCAATGGACAATTACATTATATGGGAGACATTTTCCATACATAAAAGGTGTCACACTGCAACTACAAAGTTTAAATGAAAATATATTTAAAGCATGAATGAAAAAAGAAAACACCTTTGCAACCTCATGTTTGTAATTAAGGCAGATAATAGGCTGAGGGTGAAGCTCAGTTGGTAGAGCACTCACCTAACATGCATAAAGTCCTTCAGCTACATAGCGAGTTTGAGTCAGCCTGGGATACATCGCATTAAAAAAATTACAGATGTCAAGTTCAAAATGAAATTAGCTGTAGCATTATTTCAGGGACAATGAGCTAATAAACACCACTCTCATAGGTAAACCCACTTCATTTGGTATAAAGTTTTCTTAAGTTAAAAACATTACAGGTAAAAAGAACACATCTACCCTCAACCTATGATCTATGTAGGAGACCAAGACATTAGATGCATGAAACTGTGGTCCACGTTACAGGTGGAGTACAGAATTTTGTAGAATGCTTGAATATTTAAAGGTGTTCCTGGATAATTGGCATATTTGCTGAGATTTTCCAAGCACTTTGGATTTTAAGAGGCAGAAAATGTATAAGACAGCTTAAGCAAAGTCAGAGTCAGGAAATTTCAAGGAACATTGAGGAAATAGGAAGTAGTTTATTTTGATGGATAGTATAAGGAAGTTAGCAAATGCAGAGATTAAACAGAGGCAGATAACAAACAGCAAAATGCAGATCTTTAGCAGTGGAGAAACAGGAAAGGTAGTGAGAGGTGAACAGAAGACGGGGACCTAAGAAGTCCTGGAGGAAAGGGAAGCAATGAAGAAAGACAGGATACACACAGAGATGGAAAAATATGGAAAGAGGACACATTTTCCCAAGACTGTAAAATCCTAAGAAAGATTCGAAAAAACCACTGGGATAAAGAGAGTAATTAAATTAAAGGAGTCAATGTCAATTGCCTTCCATCCTTCAAACTACTAGAAATTTGCTTGCACATTACAAACGTGACACTAGAGAGAAGAAAAATGGGAAAGTTTTCCTAGTAGCCTTAAGAGGAGACAAACACATTCAAGGAAACAATGAAGAATGACTGAGACCTTTCTGAAGCTAAGTTGTAGATCTAAACTCCAAGTCTAGGTCTGTCCTAGTACAAAGTTTGGTATTCACTAAGTGTTGCATAAACAGCTATTAAGTAAATGAATACCTCTTTGAAAACATCATCTTGTGAGCAGCAAGCAATTTAAAGTCCCTGTTTATTTGTAAGGGCTTCAGAAGCAGAAAGTGCCCTGCTTAGGACTCCCGGGGGCAGCTCTTCACAGGTCATAGGGCCTGTGTGTAGGACTGGTCCAATAACACTAACACTGCTGGCCTTGCCCCAAGATGGAGAGCCAAGTATGTGATCAGAAGGGCTTACCTAGCATTAGAACAACTTAGTTATTACTCTCAATATTACAGCAACTGGGCCCTTTCAACAGGACACTGAAATATTTCTATTTGGTTCTCACATTATATAAAGTGGAAATAGGAAATGCTATTTTTTTTCAGACATGAAAAAGCTGTGTGCCTGAAGATGTGTCCCAGATGACACAGTTACTAAGCAGCACAGCACTCAGCTTCTAATTCCAAACCAAGAAGAGGAAGGCAGGGGCCCATGCACTGGGCAGGAAGTTGGGGGGACAGGAAATAAATGTGAGAGAAAGGAGAAAGGGACCTCAGGAGTGGTGAGGTGTAAAACCTCAGAATGGGTGAGGTGTGTAGATAGGTTTGTAGGGACTCACAGAACACACAGGTTAAAAGGGGATTTAGACAAGAGAGAGATGAGGTTATACAGTTCCAAATATGAGGCTTTCTGATAAAGAATAAAATTAATTAATGAACGTGAACTGCACTTAAAAAGATCTGCAAATACTTGTCTTAGGGCAAAGTCCACATGCAGCAAAGAAAGTCTGCTAAGCCATGTACAGGAAAACAAGTGTCCTGTACATTACAAATACACCCCAGAAAGCAAAGCTTAGGGGAAAATGTGACTTCTTAAAATACAGGTGCAACTAGGAAAAAAAAATATGGATCAAGTAATTTTTCTAGTCTTTAACAAGGCAATAAAAGTAGTGGTGAGTGGGACTGGAGAGATAGTGCAGTGGTTCAGAACTCTGACTGTTCTTGCAGAAGACCTGGGTTCGAATCCCAGCACCCACATGGCAGCTAACAACTGTCCATAACTCCAGTTCCAGGGGATCCGACAGCCTCTTCTGACCTTTGTGGGCATTGCACGACACAGATGCACTTACCTACATACAGGCAATACATGCATACACATAAAATAAAAATAATAAAATATTTTTTTAAAAAGCAGTGGTAAGTACTTTAACTAAATGGATGTGGAATAGAAAGAAATTTATAGTAAGAGTGCTTATATTGCAGGTATCTTTCTAAAGACAAGCAGGGAACCAGAAGACTCAAGGACACATCTTCCCACTACCTCTTTGTTATTCAAGAGTACTCGGCTCTAGAACTGGATTTCTAATTCCAAGATGCCCTTAAGGTGCCTCAAAGCAAAATAAAGTGAGCAAATGAAACAGCTATAAGAAACAATCAAGAACATACAGGTATGTACTCACACATGTACACACAGAGACTCACATGAACACAGACCAGTATGCATACATCCAGGGACTCCAATTTTAATATCCATGACTAAATAGAAAATATACCTAAAAGTACACAAAATACAGAGACAATTTACTCAGTTTTAAAGCACAGTGTAACCATCTTCCAAGCCGAGAAACAGTGAGAGAGACATCACTTAAGCCTGGTATATTTACTAGTACTGTTATTAATTTAGACACATATAGACATTAACAGTAGCACTGGAACTCTCAGCAGATATGTCTAGGTGTCATACATGTGTGGGGACTAGAACTCCAGCAGTGAACTACAGAGGATGCCTACCCTCCCATCGTTAGGTTCCCAGATTCACAATTAGATACTGCGTTCCTAGAGACAAAAGAAAGGCGCATCGGGGGCCATAGGGTGCAGAAAAGTGTCAGAGAAAGTTCTTCAGAAAGAAATCAGGGCTCTGCTGAATTCTGGGGGTGCCAGGGAATCCCACAGGGACCCTCACAGTACAAAGGCCTAAAGAACCCAGGGTCAAGGAAGTCAGGGTAACCAAGACTGTCCAGATTTGAAACTGAACACTATGGTCTGGTAATGTGTTCCCCTCTAGGAAACAGACATGGCCTGAGTAGCAAAGCTGAGAAGGACCTGACAAAATCAGTCTCCTAGGATACAGAGGACCGGAGAAAGCATGGCAGCAGGAAGTAGGGAGCCATAGGGCCCAGATCATGCAGGGAATAGGCCTTGTCCAGGACTTGGGAGTCCATTCAGAAGGCAGCAGGGGAATGCGGATGGCTTGTGCTTTTGTGTATGTACACATGCAGGTGCTCACGTGTTTGTGCACATGTGTCCTTGGATGCAGAAGGCTGCAGTATGGTAGCAGCCCTCACTAGTGAGGGTGTCAGCTTGTCATTTTCCTCAGGTTTGCAGCTGTGTCCACACAACTCTGGCATTGGGGCCCAGCCATGTTTGAGTACCACTTGAGATGAAAGCTAGCATCTGGGGCATCCAGGTACTTCATCCAAAGCAAACCCCGTAGTTATCTCCCCCTGGATTTCTCCTGCTCATGTACAGGCCTAGTCTCACCTTCAAAGCCAGCAGGATCTTAGCCCACTTGGCCTCAGCTACATTTCAGGAGGCAAGGTCAAGACGAGAGTGATGGTAACAGAGCAGGCCTCCCTATTCTAGCCGTCATTGCTCAAACCCCAGAGAGAGACTTTCCACTAATATCCTTGGCAGAAATCTAGTATTTTGGGTCCAGCTGGTCAGGAGTCCTTAAATGAACTTGGCCTCCCCACTGTAAATGTTTGCTAGAAGTGTACAATAGTTTCCCATCAGTTTAAAGCTTGGACTGGTCCAGATTCCCTCTGCTTCTCTGTTACAACCGCCTCACACACACACACACACACACACACACACACACACACACCACATCTCTCATTTAAATTCTTGCCCAGGTTCCCATGACTTATATGAAAAGCCTTCGCATGGAAATGTTTTTTGGGTAGAGACATTTCAGACAACCTCACCCTTACAGCCTATACAAGGGCCTTATACTCACCTAAGGATACCTTTGGTTGAAAGACTACTCAAGCTCCACGTGTGTATGTGTGACTTCTCAAGACCCAAGACCCACATGACCTGTTTTCTACTGACCTTCCCACCAGAAAACACACATAACTCACAACCCATTCCCCAAACATAAAGTCACTCTCTGGCTTTAATTTTTGTTATTATTGTTAGATGCCTTTTAAAAGATTCATCTCGCTGGGCGTGGTGGTGCACGCCTTTAATCCCAGCACTCAGGAGGCAGAGGCAGGTGGATCTCTGTGAGTCTGAGGCCATCCTGGTCTACATAACGAGTTCAAGGGACCAGGACACAGCTGAATCTGACCATCAGAAGGATCTGTGAGTATTTTTTTTCTCTCTCCCTCTCTCTCTCTCTCTCTCTCTCTCTCTCTCCCTCCCTCCCTCCCTCCCACCCTCTGTGTGTGTGTTTGTGTGTGTGTGTGTGTGTGTGTGTGTGCATGTGAGTGAATGTGCACATGTGTGCGCAGGTGCTCATACTTGTACATGCTTATAGAGGCCAGGAGAGGGCATCAGGTGTCCTCCTCTACAGCTCCCTGCCTATTTGTTTGAGGCAGGATCTCTCCCTGAACTTGGGGCTCCATGTTTTCTCTGCTAGTCAGGAAGCCAGCAAGCCCCAGATATGAAGCAGTCGTCTGGGACTCAGGCACACATATTAAGGGGTGGGGTCACTGGAGGGTGATTTAGTTCTAAGTCAGCTGGCCAAGATGCTTAAGACATAACAGTGAATTTCTGAATAACTGTATTGTGACAAATAAGTCCCACCTTCCACCTGACCTAAGAGCTTGTTTCTTAAGGGACAGGCCAGGAACTATCCTTTCTCTAGTGACTCAAAATCCCAAGTTCCTTTCTTTCTCTGATTCCCTCTCTCCTTCCAAAAGAGTTGTCTGAGCACCAGTGATGAGAGCAGGAAGTAGAAATTGCTTAGGCAATTTAGGGTAAAAAGATCCCAAAAGAAAAGTGACCAGTTTCTCTCTTGGCTAAGAGCTGGAAATGTCCTTGGACCTGCCAGTACACCTGTCCTTGCCTGAAGCCAGAGATGCCAGAACTATCTGAGCCAAACATGCTTCTGGCTCCACCACAGCTAGAGGCTGGGGATTCCAGAAAGGGGGAAGGGGGAGTCTGGTTTGGGTTTTTTTTCTTACCTCCTTTTTCTAAAGGAGTACCCTGTTCCTATAAACCATACTGAGTACCTGACCAGAACTTTGTGGGACCTGGACACCTGGAATGAGAACTGGACTGATCAGATCATCTCCCCTCTCTTCCTCCCTCCACTAAACCCTTACTAACTCCCAAGTAATGAGGCTCAATGGAATCTCATTTCCAGGGACCCCCTCCTGCTGTATAGAAGCGCTGCCTTTTTTCTCTCTCCTAAGCACCCTATAATAAAATTCTTCATTCTAAAACTCATTCTTTGGGGTGCGTGAATTTCATTCTTCAAATTCACAAGACAAGAACCTGAAAGCCTCTGGCTTGAGGTGGCTTTGGTGGCCACTGAGTTTCTGCGACCCTAGCCTATCAAGCTAAGTACAACAGAGCAGAGAAAAGCTCCATACTCTCAAAGACACTCCGCTGTTCCCATATCACCAGTATTGTCACCCCTAGGAGCTTGTTAGGAATGAGGGATCCCAGGCCCACCCAACACCTGTTGTACCAAAGCTGCATTTTGAAAAGATCCCTAAGACAGGTGGTTCATATACACAGAACCTTGGGAGGAAGTGCCCTAGAACCTGAGTCCACAGCCTCTAGGGCAACAGAACAGTACAGAGTCCCAGCCAGCAAGTTACATGTTACTACGTTTCATATTCCATTGGTAAAAACTAGTTACATGCCCCAATGGGACACTGAAGGAGCTGAGAAATGTACTTCCTGTCCAGAAACTGGCAACTACCACTCTATACCGTAGAATTGGAGGATAGACTTTAACAGTGTGCTGGATAGCTTTAGTTGTCAACTTGACACACCTGGGTAGAGGGGGCCTCAACTGGACTGGTCTGAGGCCATGTCTGTGGAGCATTTTCTTGATTGTTGGATGATGTGGGAGAGCCAAGCCCATTGTGGGTGGTGCCACCCTTGGGCAGGTGGTCCTGTGCTGTATAAGAAAGCAGGCTGAGCACAGGCCAAGGGAGCAAGTCAGTAAGTAGTTATCCTCCATGGTCTGTGCTCCAGGTTCTTGCCCTGAGTTTCTACCTTGGGCTCCCTCGGTGATGAGCTGTGACCTGGGAGATTTAAAATAAAATAAACCCTTTCCTCCCCAAGTTGGTATTGGTGACTGTTTTGTCACAGCAATTACAAGCACACTAGGATAGACACAGCCATTTCTGACCCAGCAATACTCTATGTTTCCATTAGAAGAAAGACTATTTCCTTATTTTCCCTAGAAACTGCCTCAGTGGGAAGGCATCATGGGACTTTTTTCAGCTCCCTTTGTAAAAGTGGTGCTAAATGTCCTCACATTCAGACCTGGATACGTTTTCCCACAAAGCGGCTCACCACCCAGGACCTGCTTCCCACTTCTCCCTGATACAGACACCATTCTTCAGTGACCTCATTTTCTGAACACAGCCAAAGCACTGACCAGGCATCGAGAAACCTCTTCTACAGTGTCCGCTTACAGATCCAGCAATATGACTTTTCAGGCCATATTGCCCATCACAGCCGTTTGCTCTGCCACTGTACCCTGAGAACAACCATAGGCAAAATACAGATATATTATAAAAATGCAGTATGGGAGAATGCAGCTCTTTATTAAGCACTTACTAAACTACTTAACGTCTGATCCAGGTGAAAATGGAAACTCCATGAGGGCAGGAATCATTGCTATCTCATTCCTTGCTCTACTCCTTGAACATAAAGCCATTAACTGATGAGTTTATAAAATGAAAAGTTGGTTAAATGAATGTCAGATAAAGGGAAATGCAGATATTGGAAGGGGTGTAGCAACCCCCGCTCAGGCCCTTTTTGGTGGAAGACCCGCAGGTTTGGGTGGCTAAGAGCAGCATATGATCAGCACAAGGCCAGAGAAAGTCATTCAGGAGGTCATCAACCTTTGGTAATCTGGCCCAGGAAGAGCACTCACTAGCAAGAAGGTGCAAGTGTCTGTCCCCAGTGAGTAGGTGTCACTTTGGGACACACTCCCTCCAAAGCAAATGGCAGGCCTACATCGGGAGACCAAAGGTAGGTGTATGCAGAAGACACACAGTCACCAAGGTGATTCTCAAGGAGAAATTCTTAAAGTCCCAAAGCTAACTTGGGGGCACTGAATGAGTGCAGAAGCCACACTGAAGGACTGCAAAGAGGAGAAAGCTTGGTCAAGGTCAAAAGCCTTAAGAAATAATGAGGAGCTCAGCATTTCATTAGCATGAGTTGTGTGCCCAGAACATCTACATATGCTGTTCTGCTTTCTCCTCAAAGCACTCTTGTGTGGTCATGATATTCTTTCTGCATCTCTAAAACTGCTGTTGTTAAGGTCAGACCATCCAAGACTTACTGTGAAGCTACACCGAGTTTCTCAGCCTCCGCACTGTTTACATTTGTTGTGGGAAGCATGAAAGGATGCTTAAAGACATTACTGACCTCTTCCCACTAATTACAACACCAAAAATGTCTCCAGACATTGCCTAATATCCTCGGGGGTGGAGGAAGAGAGAGAGGCAAAATTGTCCCCTGTTGAGAAACATTGTACTGCAAGGATCAAGACAGAGGTACTGACAAATGACAGACAGATAGACGATGATGCAGAACAGATCCAGAAATGCAATCATACACAGCCAGCCAATCACTTCAACAAAGGCAAAGTAGCAATTCAATGGAGAAAGAAAAGTCTTTCAACAACTGGATGACTAAATATAAGAAAAAAATGCATCTTGATTTATATCTTATGCTATACACAGCACTGAATTTAAAATGGATCATGGACCAAAACATAAAACCTAAATATTTGATAAATTTTGCTAAAATTTAAATCTCTTATCTTCAAAAGACAGTTAAAAAAAAAAAAAGGCTGGGTGTGGTGGCACACACCTTTAATTCCAGCACTTGGGAGACGGGCAGGCAGATCTCTGTGAGTTTGAGACCAGCCTGGTCTACATAGCGAGTTCCAAGACAGCTGGGGCTACAGGGAGACCCTATCTCAAAAAGACCAAAAAAAGGGAAGAAAATCTAATGTGTGTGTGTGTGTGTGTGTGTGTGTGTGTGTGTGTATTAGTAGGTAAGTGAATCAGATGTCTTCTCAGAGAATTTGAATAAGAATAATCTGAATGTAAAACATGAAGTGAGCCATGAGTAACAGTAAAGATAGAAACAAGACCCGCAGACTTACAGAGTATGACATACTTGATATTTGCTTATTTCAGATCTGAGTCACAAGAGAAGCTTCTAAACCATGCATATGGTAAACAAGTCCCTCCAGAGGCTGTGCTGAGGCCCACTCTCTTCCTCACTTCCCTGGGTTTGCCTACAGTTATTTCCCCTGACCAGGCACCCCATACTCATCTGGCAGCCTGAATGATCCAAACCACCACTTGCCACTACCTGCTCCTTCTGATGCACTCATTGAGGCTATTATTCCCCACTCAGAAAAAAGTGTCCTCTGCAGTTCGCCACTTGCAGGAGTCAGAAGAGATGAGCTCTGAGTAAAGCCATCCTGCAGCCTCAGGCAGTGAGCCCAAAAACTTGGTACTCTCTCAAAAGATTCCCCATCTCTCCATCTCACAGAACTGGTACAACTTATTGGAACATGTTCCCTTCTTGTCCTTGCTTGGCTGAGCATCCTTCATCTGTCTAATTCTTACTTCCAATGTGTTCTGATACTTCCTACATGACCCCTGTGCCCTTCTTGCTGAGCCCTCTGAAAATCATCAGCAAAATTCCCACAGCCTTACTCTCTTCCCTGAACTTCCCTGCATCTCTGTGTTATAAATGGACCCCAACTTTTCCTCCAAAATTCTGCTAAACAGACCACCTCTCAGTTGGTAGCTGTATCTCTCCCAGTTATTTTATTCCATGAGGAGATGTCTTTCTTAACCTCATCTCCACTTGCAGTTCCTTCTCCAAACTCCTCCTTCAATTCCCTAATTTTATAATTATTTTTAATTATATGTCTGTGTCAGGGGGTGTACATATGAGTGCAGGTGCCCTAGGAGACCAGAGGGATCAGATCTACTTGGAACTACAGTTCCAAGCCGTTGTGAGTGGGTACTGGGAACTGAACTTGGGTCTTCTGCAAGAGCAGTATGTACTTTTCACCACTGAGCCATTTCTCCAGTCCCTCAAGTTCATAATATTGACTCCCATATCATCTGATTCAACCTCCCCTCCCTCGGTCTTCTGTTGATAGAGGATCCTCTCTCCTCTTATAATCTGTTTGTTCAATGCTACAAGTATCAGATTAAGCATCGCTTTTCCTGCATCCCATGAATGCCAAAAAATTATGTTTTCATTTTCATTTACTTCAAAACATTTAAAAATTTCTTTCGAGACTTTGCTGTGGTCTGAATATTTGTGTCCCACTAAAATCCTTATGCTGAAACCTAATGACCTATGTGAATGTGTCAAGAGGTAGGGCCTTTGAAAGGTGTTTAGGTTATGGGGACAGAACCCTCATGAATGGGAACATCCCTTATAGAAGAAGAGGTCCAAGGGAGCTGCTTGTCCTTTTTATATGTGAGGACAAGGAAAGAAAATATAGTCTATGAAATGCACCACCCCACACCTGACACCAAATCTGCCATCACCCACTTCTCAGTCGACAAAACTGTGAGAAATGTTTCTATTAGTTATAAGCTACAGCACTCACATTTTGTTATAGCAGCCAGAGCAGATCAAGACAGAATTCTTAACCTTGAAATGTTTGATCTCCAAATATTTTGAGATTTCCAGCTGTCTTCCTATTACTAATTACTAGTTTCATTCCATGTGGTCAAAAACATTGTTTTCATAATTGCTGTTAGAAGTGTGCTTCATGGTCCAGAATGTGTTGTATCTTGGCAAACCTTCCGTGTGAGTATGCAAAGGATGTTGTGATGGTTGATTTTAAATGTTGGCTAGCCACAGTTTAGAATCACCTGAGCAAGAGCATCCATTGAGGAATTGTCTTGACTGCCATAATCGATGTGAGAAGACCCATCTCGAATGTGGACTATACCTTCTGTAGCAGCCCAGATAAAAAGGAGCATGGAGGAAAGAGTTTTTCACCTTTGGCTCTCTTGGCCATCCCTCTTTCTTCAGAGTTAATTTACCTTGCTGCTCCCGATGACAATGATTCCTTCACTGATATCAAAACCAGCGTTTCTAGACTTCCAACACTGACTGGGGACCAGCAGCTCTCCAGGAACCCTCTAGGTCTTCAACACCAGATTGGGACTGCTGAGGCACCCCGTCAAACACACACACACACACACACACACACACATGCACACACACACATGCACACACACACACTCATACAAACATACACACCCCAACAATAGACTGAGAAACTACCCCGTTCTTGACCTCTCTGGTGTAAGACAGTCACTGTGGGACTACTCTGACTGCTGAGGCACCCATTTTCAAGGACTGAGCGTCTACTGAGTCCTCAGCTTCAAAGGTGTGAGAAAACTGTTGTTACTATTTCAACATAAGCTAATTTACTAAAAAACACACACACACACACACACACACACACACACACACACACACACATACACACATACACACAGTTGGTTTTGTTCCTCTAAAAATCCCTGACTAAGCCCAGCGTGGTGGCACATACCTTTAATCCCAGCACTTGGGAGGCAGAGATAGGCGGATCTCTGTGAGTTCAAGGCCAGCCTGGTCTACACAGGTAGTTCCAGCTCAGCTAGGGCTTTCAAGGAGGCCCTGTTCCAACCACACCCACCCACACAAAAAAAAAAAAAAAAAAAACTAATAGAAATTGTGGTAGCGGTAGTGGTTCTGGAGGAGCAGAATTGTAAGGCTGAGTCTCTCTAGTGGGCTTGATGGTGTCCAGAGCTGGCTCCCAACTTGATGAAACCTACAGTTACTACAGACTCCTCTGGTAGCATGGAAAGAAACAGTGGAAGTCTATGGTGTGGATTATTTTAAAAGCTATGCAAGATAACAGTATTTGATACTCCTGATTCATTTCTTGTGAGAAATAGAAATTTAGTGACTCTGCATATAGAACCTTTGAACATTTGTAGGAAAATAGTGAATCTGAGTGATTACTTTTAGCATTTTTGGACAAAGTAACAAAGAAAAAAAATAATCTCAGTGACAAAATTGACCAGCTCCAAATAAGCGTGAACAATCTAAAGGTTTCTAAGTGTGCCCTGGAAGAGACTGTCCTCTGCAGCAGCCATAAAGCTCAAGTCGCAGAAACCCAAACCCAAGCCCTCAATATACATTTGGCTGAGTTACAGCATAAATTTAATTCCCAGCCTTGAAGAGTTTCATCAGTTAAGGAAAAGACACTGATTGGAAAAGAGTGGGATCCTGTGACTTGGGAAGGAGATGTGTGGGAGAACCCTAAGGAGGTTGGGGGTGTTGAATTCTCAGATTCTGATGGCTCACTCTGCTGGAGGAAGTAGTCTCCCCATCCTCAGCAGATTGCATCCCCATCCTCACCCCCTGCAGCATTGCCCTCTCTGCCCTGGGCCTGAGGGAATTAATCCTGCCTCATCTACAGAGAAGACAATGACTCTGCCTGAAGGATATATGACAAGACAATGCTGATGTCCCTCGGGACCACCTATCTTTGTCTCTAGACCTATAAACAAGCTTAATCAGGAAGAGAGGGGTAGGCAGTATGGTCCAGAAACACCCTTAGAGAACGTAATGCATTTTTTTTTGTCTTTTTGAGATGGCCAAGAACTCACTATGTAGACCAGGCTGGCCTTGAACTCACAGAGATCCGCCTGCCTCTGCCTCCCGAGTGCTGGGATTAAAGGCATGTGCCACCACACCCAGCCCATAATATATTTTTCAATTCATTCAAGCCAAAGTCTGGGGAATATGCATGGGAATGACTTTAAGGGTGTGTAATAATGGTGAAAGGAACATAAAACTGGGTCAAGCTAAGTTTATCAATATGGGCCTACTGGACAAAGATTCTAGGTTTGATATTGAAACTTGCATGGTTAAAAAAAGTACCAAGGGTTTATTTGATTGGTTGGCTGAAGTCTGTCAAAAGATAGCCTACTGGGAAGGAGCTAGAGATGTCAGATATTCCCTGGCTTAGTGTTGATGAAGTGATTTTAAGGCTTAAGGAAACTGGAATGCTTGAGTGCAATCCTCCACAATGGGAGTGTCCAGAAGACATACCCCCCTCACTAATGCTATAAGATGCAAACTGGTAACACAGGTACCAGCACATTTGAAGAACTTTGTCATTGCTTTTCTCTTCATGCCAGACCTTAAGATGAGAGATGCCAATGCTTAGTGGATTAAGTTAAATGTAATGG
Organism: Nannospalax galili; assembly: GCF_000622305.1. Lineage (NCBI taxonomy): Eukaryota > Metazoa > Chordata > Mammalia > Rodentia > Spalacidae > Nannospalax > Nannospalax galili. The sequence continues at coordinate 7,809,284 of NW_008335967.1, read as the reverse complement.
GTTTAACTGCACCCAGAGTAGCAGGGGCCAAGTGGCAGCACTGAATTGCCAAAGTCAACCTAAGCATAGTTACCATAATGGGCAGCATAGGCAAAGGAACACCTATGACAGCATGGCATGTATGGACCTTTGGTATTGGCTAATCAACCATGATGTTTCTAGGAATTAAATACTCAAGAAGCCAAACAAGTGTTTGTTTGATCTCTATAAGAAGAAAAACTCTAGAATAAATGAAAGGTTATATTGGATCAGAACAGAACTCTTTACAGATTTGAGCCAATTTACAGATCCAGACCTCCTTGAATGAAGGGAAGGCCAAGTCCCTTGAAGAAAGGCCATATTACAATACCAAAGGGTTTTATTGTTAGCCTTTCTCCTATCCTTCCCAGAGGGAATTGTAGCCTTTTACTCAAGTAACTGTACACCAGGAAAAAGGAAGCAATCAGAGTTTTGGGGGCCTATTAGATACTGGTTCTAAGTTGACATTGATTCTGAGAGACCCCCAAAAGCATTATGGCCCTCCAGTTAAAGTAGGGACTTATGAAGGTCAGGTGGTTAATGGAATTTTGATTAATTATCTGACTCACAGTTGGTCTAGTCAATCCCCAAACTCATTCTGTGGTTATTTCCCCAGTCCCAGAATGTATAAATGGGATAGATGTACTTAGAAGTTAGCAGAATCCCCACTTTGGTTCCCTGACCTGTGGGATGAGGGCTATGACTATTGGAAAGGCCAAATGGAAGCCATTGGAGTTGCCTCTACCAGGGAAAATGATGAACCAAAAACAATATCACATCCTTGGCGGTAGTAACAGAAATTAGTGCCACCATCAGGGACTTGAAAGATGTAGAGCTAGTGGTTTCAACCACATTGCCCTTTAACTATCCTCTTTGGCCTGTGCAGAAGACAGATGGATCATTTGCATGGTTGACTATTGCAAACAATTAAGCAGTGGCTCCAACTGCAGCTGCTGTGCCAGATGTGGTTTCCTTTCTTGAGCAGATTAATATATCTCCTGGTACCCGGTATGTAGCTATTGATCTAGCAAATGCTTTCTTTTCAATACCTGTCCATTAGGTCTCCCAGAAGCAATTTGCTTTTAGCTGGCAAGGCCAGTAGTATACCTTTACTGTTCTACTTCAAAGTCATATTAATTCTGCAGCTTTGTGTCATAACTTAGTTCAAAGAGGTTTTGATTGCCTTCCTCTTCCACAAAAATATCATACTGGTCTACTATATTGATGATATTATGCTGACTGGACCAAGTGAACAGATGGTAGTAGCAACCACTCTGGACTTGCTGGTAAAGCATTTGTGCATGAGAGGATGAGAAATAAATCCAAGCAAAATTCAATGGCTTTCTTCTTCAGTGAAATATCCAGGAGTACAGTAGTTCAGAATATGCAAAGACATTCCTTCTAAGGTGAAGAATAAATTGTTGCACCTGTCTCCTTCCATTACCAAGAAGCACAATGCTTTGTGGGCCTATTTGTATTCTAGAGATAGCACATCCCTCACTTAGGTGTGTTACTGTAGCCCATATATCAAATGACTTGGAAAGCTGCTAGCTTTGAGTGGGGCCTACAACAGTTCTTCAACAGGTCCAGGCTGATGTGCAGGCTGCTCTACCACTTGGGCCATATGATCCAGCACACCTGGTGGTACTTGAGGTGTCAGTAGCAGATAGGGATGCCATTTGGAATCTGACAGGCCCCTATAGGTGAATCACAGTGGAGACCTTTGGAATTTTGAAGCAAGGCTTTACCATCATCTGAGGCTTACCACCATCTGAGAGATAGCTCTTGGCCTGCTATTGGGCCTTGGTGGAAACTGAACATTCAACAATGGACCATCAAGTTACCATGAAATCTGAGCTTCCCATCATAATCTAGGTGTTATCTGACTGACCAAGCCATAAAATCGAATGTGCACAGTAGCAATCCATCAGCAAACATAAGAGATACAAATGTCCTCAGGTCCAAGTAGCTCTGGAGGGCACAAGCAAGTTACATGAAGAACTTACCCAAATTCTTATGGTTCCCACTCTTGTTACAATGCCTGCTGTCTCCAAACACCTACCTCATGAGGTGTACCCTATGATCATTTGACTGAGGAAGAGAAGACTAGGGCCTGCCTTATGATGGTTCTGCACACTATGCAGGCATCACTCACAAGGACAGGTGAAGCATCATAGCCCCTTTCTGGGACAATCCTGAAGGACATTGGTGAAAGAAAATCCTCATAGTTAACAGAACTTCAGGCAGTGCACATGGTCATGCATGATTCTTGGAAGGATAAATGATCAGATGTGTGATTATGTACTGATGCATGGACTGTAACCAATGGTTTGGCTGGATGGTCAAGAACTTGGAAGGAATGTGAATGGAAAATTGTTGAGAAAGACAGTTGGTGAAGAGGTATGTGGATAGATCTCTCCAAATGGGCAAAGGACATCAAGAGGCTTGTGTCCCATGTGAATGTTCATCAGCAGGTGTCTTCAGCAGAGAAGTTTAATAATGAAAGAGATAAGGTGGACTATTCTGTAGGCAGTCAGCATCCTTCACCAGCCATTCCTGTCATTGCCCAATGAACCCATGAACAAAGTGACCATGCTGGCAGAGATGGAAGTCATGCATGGTCTCAACATGAACTTTCACTTACTAAAGCTGACTTGGCTATGGCTGCTGCTTGGTGTCAAATCTGAAACGGCAGAGACCAACACTGAGCCCCTGCCTATGAAGCTCTTCCCTGGTCACCAATCAGTGACCTGGTGGCAAATTGGCCACACTGGACCACTTCCATCATAGAAAGGACAGCACTTTGTCTTTACTGGAATAGATAATTATTCTGGATATGGATTTGCCTTTCTTGCACGTACTGCTTCAGCCAAAACTACCATCCACAGACTTACAGAATGCCATGCCACCATTACAGTATTCCAGACTATACTGCTTTTGATCATAAAACCCACTTCATAGCTAAAGAAGTATGCCTGTGGGCTGGAGAGATGGCTCAGTGGTTAAGAACACTGTTCTTGCAGAGGACCCAGGTTCGAATCCCAGCACCCACATGGCAGCTAACAATTGTCCATAACTCCAGTTTCAGGGGATCCAACAGCCTCTTCTGTCCTCCACAGGCATTGCAGGACATGGGTGCACTTACTTACATGCAGGCATAACACTCATACACATAAAATAAAAAAAACAAATAAAATATTTTTTAAAAAAGAAGTGTGCATGTGAGTTCAAGGCCAGCCTGGTCTACATAGCAAATACCAGGACAGCTGGGGCTACAGGGAGACCCTGTCTCATTCTCAGTGAAAAAAAAAAAAAAAAAAAAAAAAAAAAAAAAAAAAGAAAGACCAGAAACAAAAAAAGAAGTGTGCCTGTGGACTTACGCTCATGGGATTCACTGATCTTTTCAAGTCCCCCATCATCCTGCAGCAACTGACTTGACAGAACAGTGGAATGGCTTTTAAAGGATACAGCTAACATACCAATTAGGTGTCGAAGGGCTTGGGTAGAGTTCTCCAGAAGGCTATATATGCTTTGAATCAGCCTGTAATATACGGTGCTGTTTCTCTGATAGCCAGGATTCATGGGTCCAGACAGCAATCAAGGGGTAGAAATGGGAATAGTTCTTTTCACTATCACCCCTAGTGACTCACCAGGAAAAATTTTGCTTCCTGTTCCTGTGACCTTGAGCATTGCTGACCTAGAAATTTTGGTTCCAGAGAGAGGGATGCTTCTGCCAGGAAACACAACAAACATTCCTCGAAACTGGAAGCTAAGACTTTCTACTGGCCCTTTGGGCTCCTGATACTCTTGAGTCTACTTGCTAAGAAAAGAGTAACAGTGTTAGGAGGGGTGATCGATCCAGACTACCTGGGGGAAATTGAGCTGCTTCTCCACAATGAAAGTGAGAATGTGTCTGGAAGGCAGGAGACCCTCTAGGGCGTCTCTTGGTGTCACCATGTCCTGTGATTAAGGTCAAAAGGAAATTGCAACAACCCAGTCCAGGCAGGATGATAAATGGCCCAGACCCTTCAGGAACAAAGGTACGGGACACCCTTCCAGGTAAAGAACCAAGACCTGCTTAGTTACTTGCTGAGGGTGAAGGAAATACACAAAGGGTCGTAGAGGAAGGTAGTTGTAAATACCAGCTAAAGCCATATGACCAATTACAAAAATAATTGCAATTGCCAAGAATGCTTTTGTTCTATTTGTTAAGAATGCATTTTTGCATTAAGTAGATATTTGTGCTTTCTTTTCTTTCTTTTTTTTTTCTTCCTGACAAGAATGATGGACTCAGGATTTGTTTTCAGGCATTTTGATAGTTGTTGGAGTGTCTTG
>NW_008335967.1:7783017-7798660 GCF_000622305.1 Nannospalax galili | reverse complement strand
GGGCCAGGACCAGAAGTGGTGCTCCTGGAGCCCAAGAAAGGGACTGGGTTGCTCTGGGTGAGAAGGGTCAGGAAGCAGTATTGGTTCCCCAGGTGTCTGCGGCCCCAAGACTAGGAGTGGCGCAGGGCTCAAACTAGGAGTATAGAACGGCGAGGGCGGGGGGATGGAAGGGTGAATGTGGCTTAGGGAGTCCTTTTTTTTTTGTCTTTTTGAGACAGGGTCTCTCTGTAGCCCCAGCTGGCCTGGAACTCACTATGTAGACCAGGCTGGCCTCGAACTCTCAAAGATCCGCCTGCCTCTGCCTCCCGAATGCTGGGATTAAAGGTGTGCACCACCATGCCCGGCCCTTCTTTATCATGCAATGTAACATCCATTGAATTAATATTAGCAGTTGATTGTTGTAAATCTATATTATCATATTTAAGTTATGAGACACAAAAAGACTAAGCAGTCCTCAAAGGGCTTTCACTGCTCAAGCTCTTTGGAGCCCAAAAGATTATACTCCAAACTCCAGGTGCTGGTCATTGGAGCTACAAGATTTGGTGTGTGATCTGTTGAATTTGATTTTACTTTGGGGTGACTGTTCATTTGTTATGACTTTTTTGTGGAATAAGAATGTTTACTTGGTACCATAATATGTTGGAAATATGTAATTTGGTTTTGATATTTATAGGAGCTTGCAGTTACAAGATTTCAAGAGTTTTAAGGCACTGGTGATTTTAAGGATTTGGGAATCTTTTAAAGTGGACTATATATTATGAAATAAGTATAAGACTTGGTGAGCAAGGGATGGAACATTATGGTTTTTAAATATATATACAAAGTGATGTGTTTGTGTGTCAAGTTATCAAGGGGTGGATTATGATGGTTGATTTTAAATGTCCACTTGCCACAATTTAGAATCACCTGAGCAGGGAGCATCAATTGAGGAATTGTCTCCATTGCCTTAATTGATGTGGGAAGATCCACCCCAAATATGGGTGGCACCTACTTGTAGCAGTCCAGATTTAAAAAGGGCATGGAGGAAAACTTTGTGTGTTCATTTGGCCTTTCCCCTTGCCACCATGATAACGTGCCCTGTTGCGGACCACCATCTATGCCACTGTGTCTTCACCGACATCAGAACCAGCGTTTCCAGGTTTCCAGTGCTGACTGAGGAGCCACAGTTCTCCAGGAACCCTCCAGGTCTTCAGCACCAGATTGGGACTGCTGAGGCACCCAGTCTTGTGGACTGAGCAATCACTAGGTGTGAGACATATGTATTTTTCATTCTATTTGTTCTGTCCCTCTAGAGAACCCTAACTAATACAGATGTGCATTCTGACATTGTTGCGTAAGGTTTTCTACAACTGTTCATCATAACTAGTTGACTGATTGTGCTGTTCACTCCAACTATGTCCTTACCGATTTTCTACCTGCTGAGTCTGTCCTAGACCAAAGTCTGTGGTTAGTTACGATGTTCACTGCTTCACATCCACCTTTGAGTCCCTTGTTCCATTCTGCTCATAAACCACAATCCTAGTCTAATCCAGCATTCTGCATATGCCTTGCACATCAGTGCATATGCTGAATGTGAATGGAGAAAAACACCTAACTATATTGACTGGTAGCTTTTTTTTCTCTTTTCTATGTGACTCACTGAATTTAATTAGGGTTGCTTGCATGATCATGGATGGGGGTTATTTACCAGGGCAAGAGCAACTTACCAGTGGCTACACCATTGAAGAATATGACTCCCCCTCTCCCTAGCAACCACTAACTGCCTATACATCCTCAGGGAAGGGTGGAGCCTATGAGTCTCTCCCCTATCCGTGATGACATGTTGATGACTCAGTCCTGTGAAGAAAGCCATTGTTTTTGTGAGTTCATGAGCACACCGGTCATGCCATGCCCATAGAATAGTGTTTCATACCACTCCTTTCCACTCTCTGCCTCTTACATTCTTTCTGCCCCCTCCTCCACAACATTCCCTGAGCCTTGAAGGGGGTAATAGCTGAGTGCTCAACAGTCACTTATTCTCAGCACTTTGGTCAGTTATGAGTCTTTATATTAATTGCCACCCAGCACAAATATGATTTTTCTCTGACCAAGGTTGAGAGCAGCACTAATCTATGGGTATAAACATAAGCATTTAGAAGGCACTTTGACACAATGTCCACTTTGCAAAATAACAGGAGTAGGTATCCATAGAGTCTTATCCATGACTTCTTGAACCATGGGCTTTTGACCTGGTTTACAGTACCAGTTATAGATTTCTCCTGTGGAGAGTCTCAAATCTAACCAGAAAGTCATTGGTTACCTCCCTCAACCCTGCCATAACAGTCATACCACTATTGTACCAGTAAGCACATCTTGCCTTGCAGGTTGATATTGTAGCTTTTGGGGTTCACAACTGGGTAAGACCGTTGATGACTTTTCTTTCCTAGCCATGTGCACTTCTGGCACTATAAAAGCTAGCCAGCAAGGAAGAAACTTCCAGCTCAGTTCCAGCTTGATTTCTCTTTGTGACTGATAGTTTTTAAAATTCAGGACTGTAATCTTGGGTGGACGCTGTATGCTGCTAAGGACATCTTTGATCTATTTCAGGGATGGCCCCATTCTTGTGCCCTTCTGTGTAAGACTATTTATTTTCCCATTTCCTTTAAAATCACCTACCCCTCAATCCTCACTCTCAGCAGATGGCCTGCTTACTAGCTCACCAAGAGAGCAGAACTCTCCATCACCATGCTGGTGCTGAGATTTTGCCTACACACTCTGCCTCCAGGCCTCCACTGTGAAGGTCTTCTGTATGCTCATGAGAAGTCCCTTTCCTCTGAACTGGATTCCTCTTGCTTGCAGGGAGCCCTGCAGCCAACGTCCAACCTCTCTAGTGCTTCATCTAGGTGTTTCTCTTTTTGACATTTTTTTATCAGCACAGACTTTTGTTTAACAGCAAGCATGGTTCTTGGGGCTTTTCCATTTCCTACTTCCTTCTACTTAGATGATGTTCCTCAAGACAGCTAGTACATGAAGTTTTCTCACCCCCCAGGTTATTACCAAATGACCCCTACCTCCCAGGGATTCCTTCTAGCCACTCTGTCTAAAATTGCACCTATCCAGGGATCCCCAATGAGCCTGGGCTTTATGCAGTCCTCTCTCCCCCAAAGTGAAGTCATACTCTGTTACTTGTCTCTAACAAAAAATGGCAAACATGACAGGTTGTTGTTTTCTTGATAGGCTACATTATATGGCCAGGCAATGGGCTGGCACTCTTGAAATTATGTTGCATCATGTAAGACTCCATCTTTCCAAAAATCTGTTCTTTCCTTCCACCACATGGGTCCTAGAGCTCAAATTCAGCCATCTTGCCAGCCCTAACTGCAATTTATTGTCTCATTTACTGGACTGAGAGTCTGTGCTTCCCCATGACTTCCAAGTAAAATCCACTAAGAAAGGGAGCTTTGGCTTTTTTTAACCACCATTACTCTCAGGTCTTTCAAAAGTCTCGATAAATATTTGTTGAGTTATGGAATAAATGCATACTGCTAATCTTGTTGCCTCAGTTGATGAATTCATTTAATTCACGTCTCTCAGAGAAATGAGGCATCAAAAGGGAAAGATTTACTCTTTTGCCAGTTTGTTACTATGGGACTTTTTAAAATTCAATATGTTATGTGTATGAGTGTATTTCCTGTGTTTAAGTGTACCCATGTCATGCAATGTCAGTAGAGGACGTTGGATCCCCTAGACCTGGAATTGCAGATGGCTGTTAGTCACCATGTGGGTACTGGGCATGAAACCTGGGTCCTCTGCAAGAGCAGTCAATACTCTTTACTGCTGAGCCATCTCTCCAGCCTCTTCTGTGGGATTTTTTTTTTTTTTTTTTTTGTCATTTTGAAGCAGGGTCTCCCTGTAGCCCCAGCTGTCCTGGAACTCACTATGTAGACCAGGCTGGCCTTGAACTCACAGAGATCCACCTGCCTCTGCCTCCCAAGTTCTGGGACTACAGGCATGTGCCACCACACCCGGCTCTTCTGTGGGATTTTTAAGCACTGATTCAAGAGCCATTGTGGCTTGTCTAAGTAGCAGCTTCTTGTAAAGTCTACTTTATTCCAGAGGTAAATGATAATTTCTGAGAGAAGCATCTTTTTGACTCATATTTTAAGGATTTTTTTTAAAAAAACAGTTTATGTATATGTGTATGTGCCAGCATAAGCTTATGTGCACCACATGCTTGCAGGAGCCCAAGGAGGCCAGAAGAGGGTGTCAGGTCCCATGGAACTGGAGTTACAGGCCATTGTGGGCCACCATGTGGGTGCTAGGAACCAAACCTGTGTCTTCTCTAAGAGCGGCAAGTGCTCTTAACTGCTGAGCCATCTCTCCAGCTGTCTTAGATCATGTTTGTGTCCACACAACCACACACACCAGTGAGGCAATGGTTTCCTGAAACAGTGCTTACTCTTTCATAAAATGTTCTGCTTCCCACTCCATTACATTTCACTTTTAACACTTGAATCTAGAGAACACTCCAGCTGTTCTTCATAAAGACCAAGCCTCTTGGCTAGCAAACTTCCCCCAGGATCATATGACTGTGGATTTAATATTCTTCCTGCTCAATCTGGCAACCCACCCCTTCTGGGTACTGTGGAAAGCACTAGACAAGCTGGGCAGGGCTGGAATTTTCCTGTGAAGTTAACAGTGAGTCAGTCTGAAGAGTCACCCACTCTTGGCTCCGAGCACCATGGAGGCCTGAGGCCCGTCATAGCCATTGTGCGTAAGTGCTCTTATATTTCCAAGACTCTGTGTTACCAAAGCAACTGTTACAACTAATCTTTCATCATGGGCATGTCTCAGAGGTCTAAATGGGTTCTGAATCACCAGCATTTGGACCATGAATCTCTGATCATAAAGTGTTAAAAAAAAAAATCACTAAGACATTATCTACCTTATGTGGTTCCAAATGACATAACTTGTGAAACTAATGAAAAATTATGGTAAAGCACTTTTTCACATAGCTCCAACTAATCAGGAAGCATAGACAAGCTGATCTTGATGAAGTGCCATTAACTTATGGCATGAAATGCCACCTGCGGGTAAATCTGGGTCTAATTGCCTCTGCAAGTAGTTTTCTATTTATTTGGACGTGGAATGAATCCTAAGAATGGCAGAGATAAAGATGCTGTGCTTTCAATACTGATTTGATTTTAAGTGCATTTGCCCTTTCTTTATGAATGTAGTTCAAAGGAATTTGTTAAATCCCCTTTTAAGTTACAGCTCAGTGCAGCCAGAGGGCGCAATGGCCTAGTGCCTTGTTCCTTGCCACCCTTGCCCCACTGTTCTCCCTGAGGCTAAGATGCCAGGGTAAGGAGTGGGGATTCTGCAAGACAAAGAGCTCAGAAGTGTGTGGAGGTCCTGTGATGCTTGACCCTTCTTCTTGAACCTCATTTTCCTTTGCCTTCTCTGTGGACTCTGTTCCTTTTTTCTTTTTCTTTTTTTCTTTTTTCTTTGGTCTTTTTGAGACAGGGTCTCCCCTGTAGCCCCAGCTGTCCTGGAACTCACTATGTAGACCAGGGTGGCCTTGAACTCACAGAGATCTGCGTGCCTCTGCCTCCCGAGTGCTGGGATTAAAAGCGTGCACCATCACACCTGGCTCTGTTCCTTTTTATTGTGACTCTTTTCCTTGTGTCAGATAACCTCATTTCTCTCCCTTTTTGTTTCTCTTAATGCCTCCCCACCTTGTGTCTCCTGTTTATGTCTACATGCACTAGATTTCTCTGCTAAAGTAGCACTCTCTTATCACCATGTGGGAGCAACAGCTAAATCCACATGTAGGAAATTCTTCAGGACAATTGGCCATGGGCCCAGGGGGCCCTACTATAGAATAAAGGAAACAAGAAACATACTAATGTTGTCTTAAGAGTAGAAACTAGAGTGTGATGAATCTCCAGTTGTACCTCATCCCACTTCAACCTTTAAAAATATTTTGTTCTTCTTGCTTATCCATTCCAACAGATGTGTGTGTGTGAGACAGAGACAGATCACAGAACATCACTAAACTTTGAATGTGTCCACTGGAATTCATATGTTAGGAATTTAATTCCAAATGCAAGTTAGACCTAGTGGGAGATTTTAAGTCATGAGGGCTGACCCTTCAAGAAAGGATTAATGTCACTATAAGTAATGTCTGAAGGACTGGGGGTGTAGCTCAGTGGCACAGCACTTGCCTAGCACACACAGAGGTCCTGGATTCAATCCCCAGCACATACAGAAGGAAGGAGGGAGAGGGGAGGAGGGCAGAAGAGATGGGGCTCTCTTTACCTCCCTCTTTCACCCTTCTGCCCTGTGAGAAAAGCAGGGCTGACCCCACCCCCACCCCCTTGCCTCTGTCTTCTGCCGTGTGAAGGCATAGTAAGAACTCGAGCTTGGACTTCCTAGCCTTCAGTGTAGCAGTGCCAAACAGACCAAGACTACTAGATTTTAATCCTATTGTTCATTATTTCACCCAAAAATACCTCAAATATGTGTCTCTTATATAAGTAACTTTGTTGAGACATTTCTGGCCTTGGAAAGCAGGCTCTCCTGGGAGCACCTCCATGACTTTTCATGAGGACTTCCTCTGAAGGCGACTGAGATTTATAACTGCTGGAAATGAAAAAGAAAAGGAAGGCAGGTTAAGGAATGGAGCTGATACAGGACCCTTCAAAAGAACTTTATTAGGAGATGGGGCCTAAAGGAGAACAGGCCTTTAGGTCCAAAGAGGTGCTGCATTTGGAGAGGTAGCTGCCATGTTTAGCATGATGGGGCTTGAAAGGAAAGGAGCCTTCAAATCCCCCCAAGTCTTGCAAGTTTCCAGAGGGGGTGTCCTGAAGTTCCATGCCACGTGACTTAGCCACAAGTATCAAGGGTCATGAAGCCAGACACTAGGTAGAACCATAAATTTATCTGGAAGTTGAAGTATTAAGGGCTGAGATTGCCTTTCCAGCTGACACTTGAGTGCACTATTAGTCTGGGGGCAGGAAAAATGGAGCCTGTCCCTTCTTTGATGAACTGGGGTGTGGCCTGATTTCTGAGAGAGAGAGAAAGGTAGCTAGAGGTCTGTGGTCTATTATAATACACTGTCCCTTTACACCAACACTCACAATGGAAATCCTTTAGAGTTTCACCATCCTCTGAAAACTGATTACCTGGTCAATTTTTCTTTGAATGGGATCTGCTAGGATGCTTACAGATAAATCTGTGGCCAACCATGGCACCTGTCTGAGCTCAATGAGATGAAAATTTGTATTAATTTTTCTAACATGACATTCTCTTTGTTTTCCTTGCTCATCTATTTAAAATTATTCTGTCATGCTGTACTTTTATATCTTTGAAAGCAGTGGTATATTGGCGAATGCTTTACAACTAGTTCTCTGAAAATGCATATATAGAATGTTATTATAAATTTTGAAGCTATTAATGTATAGTTCACAATAATAGTAGGAAATAATAATAAAAGATACTTTTAAAAATCCCTGTGTTTATTACAGTGTTTGTTACAAAGGTGAGCACTGATTGCTATGTTGGACTTATTACTAGGTTTTCTGGTAGCAAGTTTATAGGCACCAGAGCCTGCAAACTTTTTGGATTGTCAGCAACCAGGGGTCAGCTACCACAGGATCCCATTACACTGGACGAGGATGTCTTTGATCTCCTTCTTGGGAGACTTACGTATCCCAGGTAAAAGGCCACTCAGGCTTGGTGATTGACTGCAGGATAGCATGAATTGGACCACACGACCAGTACCCTTCACTTCTCCCAAGTGCTCCTGAGTGTGGGTCTATCCCCTGGAGTCTGGTCAACCCACTTGGCATCACACCACTCAGGAAAACTGACTCTCCTTCTCCCAGCATCTGTCAATTGTCAATAGATCACATAAAGTTTTGAAAAATATTTTTAAAGGAGCTGTGTATTTAGATGGTAAAATATGGAATGTTTACCAGAGGCAGGGACTTGTTTTAGTTGACTTTCTGTTGCTATAACTGAATCATAGAGACTGAGTAATTTATAAAGAAAAGTTTATTGAGTTGTGGAGCATAGCACCAACATTTGTTTGGCACTGGGTGAGGGAGGGACTTGCTGCTGGGTCACAATATGGTAGAGAACACCATATGGTAAGACAAAACAAGCAACCAAAAGAGCTGCTTTGAAGACAAACAGCTCCTCGAGACCCCATTAACCCATTGCTATTCCATCCACGTGGGTAGGGCCTCATAACCTCACCACCTCTTAGAGGCCTCACCAGGTCCTACATCTTTACATATCCCAGTAAGGATTAAATTCAACATGAACTTTTGTGGCAACACTTACACCATGACAGGTTTAGGGAATCTGAAGGAGGCACATCCCTCCCTTGACTCCATCTTTCCAGAGTATCTGTAAGCCAAGCAGCTCCCAAGCTCAGGAGATGAGCAGATTAGATGGGCAGGCCACATGCTCAGGTTCAGGTCACCTCTTCTTAGAGAAGAAATAGACTGTTTTGTGGGTTCCTAATCCATGGCCTGTCAGGGTCTCCTGACAAGTTTGACTAGGTCTGTTCCCTCCTCCACCCCCAGCTGCTTCCCCAAGGGCTTTGATGAATTACGGCAAAGAACCATGAGATGCATGTGTATGGACAGTGGAGGTCCCTGCAGCTCCACAGCAGTGAAGAGGAGAGCCAGATGACCAAGTGCTGATATCTGCTCCATCCCTTGTAGACTTTATAAGCTTGGGACATATCTCTGCATTTATTTCCCTCATCTGTACAAATGAGGAGGTTGAGCCAGATAATTGTCAAGGGCCTTTATAGCTCTAATATCCCTTGATTTGCTCTTCATTAAATATGCATCAGATGCATTCAGTTGAAAGCTATACTTTCTGATAATATTCAACTCTGCTCTTGTGTGCATACTCCTTATAACTTGCCATATAATCTGTTTATTTACCCACAAAACAAAGAAGCAATATCCCCTTTAATAGCTGTGTATTCAGTTGTTGCCCTTCTAAGAACCACTCCCACGACCAGATCTTGAAAAAAAATAAAAATCGTCAGCCTGGAGGCTGGAGAGATGGCTCAGTGATTAAGAGCACTGACTGCTCTTGCACAGGACCTGGGCTCAATTCCCAGCATCCACATGGCAGCTAACAACATTCTGTAACTCCAGTTCCAGGGGATCCAATGTCTTCTTCTGACCTCTGGAGGCATTGCACAACACGGGTGCACTTACATACACGCAGGCAATACACTAATGAATATACATTTTTTTTTTTTTTAGTGTTAAACTCAAAGGTGAAACTGTAGGCTTTTTTTTTAATTATTTAATAACCACATGATTAGAAGCATTTCATTACAGCATTAACATATTCAATAACAATTTCCAGAGCAAAGATGCTTCTCTTTCAAAATTAGCTGTAAAATTTGAGGTTCACAGTTAAATTAATACAGTTATACAATATTGAACTCAGTATGAAATCTACCTGATGACCTTATAGTATTATTCTTTTTTTTGTTTGTTTTTGTTTTTGTTTTTTTTAACTTTTTTTTTATTCTTATTCTTTTATGAAGTTAGTTAAAAATTAATGAACAAGAAATTAAAGAGACTGCGCTGCAATTAAGTTAGAATATTCTAACTGGAAAACAATTACTGTGAAACTATTTACATTCTCATAGAATTATAAACATTTCTCAATCTATACATTTTTTAAAAAATCCTCAGCCCGTTGCCGTTTGCTTTGGCTTAGCCCCTCTTACCTTGTCTGGTGTATTCAGGTGCTTTGGCCTATGGAGCTAGCTCAGATCTTACACCTTCCACTCTGGGGACTCAATAGACCTTTATCTGCCTGGATTTAGAAAACAAGCCCTACCGACAGCACAGTAATAAGAGGCCAAATGACCTTTAGCAGCTAAGTTAAATGGTCACTATCACCACAATTCTACCTGATTTAAGGGATGTTTGGGATGTGATTCATCAGAGGGCAGTGCTTCCCCAACTGTCCATGCTCAGCTTCTAAGGCTCTGCACTCCAGTCTGATATGTGTGTTCCTATCCACACTGTCCTCTAGACAGGTTTAGTGCCCATCATTCTTATGCAAAGGGCCCCCACAGCCTAATGCTCCCAGTTATTCTTCTTTACTTATTACCTCAGGTGCAAACTCAGCTACCCATTTCACTAGAGCAGCAGTTAAGAAATGGAGCAGGCCTCTGGCTGGCCCCACACTACTCACCCAGCCTCAGCACATGTGAGGCACCACAGCCAGCAGATGCCCAAATGCCTAAGCACACAGAGTACAAGGACCAGGCTGTCTGCTGCTCTCTACCCCCCAACCCCCCACTATCTAGGTTTCTTCTCTAGACCTGCCAGACGTCTTTATCTTTGGGCATGTTTGCAGAGTCCTCATCTGCTGGCCCCTGGCATCTTTTATAACTGTCTTCAAACCACTTGCACTCTGTACCCAAGACATCAGTATGACGTGAACCACTGCAGGTTCTGCACCAAGAACACCTCATTTGATTCCCAAGAGGCCTGATACTCACCTAGTTGGCTGATTAGTGTGATTTCCAACATAAGCCCTTTGTCACTGGCCTGTGACATGTCAGCTGTGAAAAGGTCAACCTAGAGTATAGATGCTGTTTACAGTTTATAAATTAGAAAACAAGCTCTCTGAGTTTTGTGGGAAGAAAAGAGGGCATGAGACATCCACCTGCGTGAGCACAACATGGTAGAGGTGGGCAGTCCTGGAACCAGAGGGAAGCAGAAGCTTCCAGTCATGGTAGAGGCAGTGGCTCTTCCAGCAACCTGAAAGGCTGTTCCTCGAAGCCTGGCCTAGAGTCAGTTTCTTCAAATTCTCCTAAGCCAGTAACCTACTTTCTCCTAAAAGCTTTTGTGGATAAAGCAGTAAAGAGGGACTCTGTTGTCTGTAACAAGAAGACTGGCCAGCACACCTAGCCACAGCTACAGGCCAGGTATCCACAGGGAACAACGGCCCAGCATTAGAGGGCTGACAAAGGAGATGGTGGAAACGCGTGACATGAGTGCAAAGTGCGCAAAAGTTATGGGGGTAACCAACTGCTTTCTGATTGGATTTAAGGCATACTCCAGAAGAGAAAACATATGCCTGATACTATAAATCTGGCCAAGAAACCATGGCTGGAAAACTCCTAGGCCTCAGAGGTAAACCTACTACTAGTAATGTGTGAATTGGACATAGTATCCAACTACTCTCTAAATTTCTATACCCATAGATTAGTGCAGCTCGCAAACCTCATCAGGGAAGTTTCTTTGTGCGGTGCATGGTAGTTAACACAGAAAGTCACAACTGGTCAAAGTGCAGAGAATAAGTGTCTGTGGAGTGCTCAGCCACAAATGGGGCATCTATGTCACATCCCCTCCCCAAGGCTCAGAAACCATCATGGAAGGCAGGGTAGAAAGATTGTAAGAGCCAATAGTTGGAAAAGACTGGGGTGAAACAATATATTCTGGTCATGACAGGACCACTGTACTCATGAACTCAAAGACACTGAGGTCGCCTGCACAAGATCAAGCCAGTCAATATTCAAGCATGGAGGGGGAAGGGGCTCATGAGCCTACCCACAGATGAGTTTCTATCGACAGCTGATGGCTGCTAAGGGAGGAAGAGTCAGTTTTCTTTAGGTGTGTGGCCCCTGGCAGGTTGACCAGGAAGAACAAGTCACATTTGTGATAATTTTCCTATTACACTGAGTTTGTTGACTATACAAAGATTAAACCCCTATCCTCCTCAGTGTAGCTGTTCATAAACCATTTATTCATATAGTCCCTTGAGAGAACATTGTCTTCAATTTATTATCTGGAAGCTCTTTTTTCTTTTTTTTTTGGTCTTTTTGAGCCAGGTTCCCTTAAGCAGTGTAGCTGTTCATAAACCATTTATTCATATAGTCCCTTGAGAGAACATTGTCTTCAATTTATTATCTGGAAGCTCTTTTTTCTTTTTTTTTTGGTCTTTTTGAGACAGGGTCTCCCTGTAGCCCCAGCTGTCCTGGAACTCACTATGTAGACCAGGCTGGCCTTGAACTCACAGAGATGCGCCTGCCTCTGCCTCCCAATTGCTGGGATTAAAGGCGTGTGCTACCATGCCTGGCCTCTTGATCTTTTTCTATTTCCATATATCTACAATTACAGATGTTGTATGGTCAGTACTTAATAAATATTTATAACTAATGAATGAATGACAGATTCTACCACAATGCTACTCACAGAGCAGTTAATCAATGTTTGCTTGTTAGTTTTTGTCAACTTGACACAAATTTAGACCTGGGAAGAGAGAATCTCAATTGAGGAATTTCCTGCATCAGATTGGCCTGTGGGCACATCTGTGGAGCATTTTCTTAATTGCTAATTGATGTGAGAGGGCCCATCCCACTGTGGGCAGTGCCATCCCTGGACAGGTGGGCCTGGGCTATATGAGAAAGGGAGCTGAACAAGCCAGGAAGTCATTAAACCGTGTTCCCTCCCTGGTCTCTGTTTCAGTTCCTACCTCCAGGTTCCTGCTTGGTTCCTGCCTTGGTTCCCATCTATGATGGACTGTAACCTATAAACCAAATAAACCCTTTTCTCACACAGATTGCTTTTGGTCCTGGTGTTTATTCACAGCAACAGAAACTGAACTAGAAGACAGTACTACTGCACAAATGGATGCTTCCTGTGGTTATGGTCTCCTAACACAGAACCGATCTAAGCATGCAGATGCCTGTGCTTTACCAGAGAAATCCTTAGTCACATCCTCCATGTCAGAGGTTCCAGTAGTGATTGTTACCTGTGCTGGAATCTCAGGTGAAGGTTTCATGGCCTTCCCTATCTTCCCCATAGATGAGTGAGTGTTGAAAAGGCCTGCTTCTGTGCAGGTTGTTCACAACTGCTCTGATTTCAAGATGGCAACAGTCCTGTCATGCCTGGAGGGCAGTGTTCTACAACAGCTACCTAGGGAGACTGACTCAAAGAAAAGTAATTCAAAGAATTGTGAAAATTTCATAACATGAAATCCTAACAGGAAAAAATTAGCCTTTCTCTCCTGCTGTTTTCCCTCGTCCACCACCCTGTCTAACTCCTTCCTTTGCTGAGAAGTCGCAGGTAGATCAAACCTTCAGAAACAAAACCATTTCAACAGGTTTGGTTCAGTCATATTTTACCCTTGGATACAAAGAAAGCGGGGAGTTCCCCACTCTTTTCCCAGGGACAGAAGACTGTGTAAATACACAGGGTAAATGCCAGGTTACTGATCAGGCTCAGAGCCTCACCTGTGGGCTTCATGGGTACATTTGTCTCTACTTTCTTGTGGGTGAAATAGGCTAATTTGGTAAGGAAACAAATTAATGCCTATAGATAGGCTAGCATAAAGCACTGCTAAGAGTTGGCTGATGTCACCGTTATCGGTGTCATCTGTGTGGAATTACAAATGCAAAGCCTTTAAAGGGCAGCAAAAACCTCTGACTGCTGGAGTGTGCACACCAGGATTTAAAGCTTTAAGAGTATCTTGTGCCTGACCTTACCTGACCTACACAAGCTAATGGAGCCCTTCAAATGTCACTCTGTCAGCTCTCTTCCTGATGCCTGCTGCCTTTAATCATTGAGAGTACTAGGAGACTTGATGATCAAAGTCGTGAACAAGGCATGAGAGCTGAAGCTGTAAGCGAATTATGGCCTCTAAAATGACTTGAGACTTTAAACCTGGCTATTTAAACAATTGCTCAAACTTTTAAAGATCAAGCAATCCAAAGAAAAAGAAAAGGGTGTGATTTTTTCCCATTAGCAAAGGCACTCAGAAAACCATGGCCTGCTGACTCTTAAGCATGTTAGATGAGTGTGGGTTGACATGTCTGGTGGGGGCACCCCCATCAAATGACAAATGTGGGGTAGGGTCAAGCATCACACAAAGGCACCTTTTACAGCAAAGTTGGTGTGATGGTTGGTTTTAATGACAATTTGCCATGAATTAGAATCACCAGAGTAGGCAGCCTCACCTGAGGAATTGCCCTGCTTGATATGGGAAGACCCACCCTAAATGTGATGGCACCTTCTGGTAGCAGCCCAGATTTTGTAAAGGGACATGGCATAAGGAGAATTATCTGCCTTTTGCTTATTTGGTTTTCCCTCCCTCTCGCTGCCAAGTGGATTTATCCTGTTGCTGCTACTGATTCCTTTGCTGATATCAGAGCCAGTGTTTCCAGGCTTCCATCATTGACTCAAGAAGAACATCTTTCCAGGAACCCTCTAGGTTTTCAGAGCCAGATTAGAACTGCTGAGGCACCAATCCTGTTGAGGCACCAGGGTCTCAACTTCTCCTGGGTGAGACAGTGACTACAGGACTCCTCTGGTTGCCGAGGCACCCACCATTGGGGACGTCTTTAGCCACTGGCCCATGTCCCTTTCTGCATCATGACATCTCCTCCCTAAGGCTGTAGTGTCTAGTGTTGGAGACATGGACAAGCCTGTGCTCAAGGATTCCTGTCTCCTTGACCCCCAGGGCATTAAGGGTAAGATTTCCACAAAGAGAATAGCTATCAGGGAAGGGGAAGGGGAGGGAGAGCTCAACAGCAAACCTTCCTGTTGCTCCTCAGTTTGGTTCATCTACAGCAAAAAAGTAGAGCCTACAGAATGTCAAGGGCAGATAAGAAACCAGGACTTCCCAGGCCAGACCTTCCTTCAGAACAAAACTCTGTTCTCCACTCAAGGATCTCCACGTGTGGCTCTAACTCATTCATCTCATCTTTCTTTGACAGATTCTGTCTCTTAGTGGCCATCAGTCTCCCAGACACTTTTCCAAATAGCATCCCCATGCTCCCATCACCCTTGAGACTCCAATGCGGTTAAACCACTGCTCTCCATGGATTCCTCCATCATCCTAACAGGAAGCAGTGTCTCACTTTGAGATTCAGAGACAACAACCTTCCATAATCACATAACGAAGAGCACCCGCCAAGAAGGTCCTAACTTGCTGAAGGAGCTGCTGAACTCTTGAGACACAGCAACTGTCAGAGTCCTAACAGCCCCCTCAGTTCAGAGCAGAGAGAAAGGGAGTTCATGACAAATAAGCAAATGAAGAAATGAACAAATGAAAGAAAAATTGGGACTTCATATTCTTTTTTTTTTTTTCGGGAATGTGTACCCCACAAACAATCTAGTTTGTGACTATTTATTAGAACATAGAAGCTTTGGCCACTCTGAGTTACTGATGATTCCAAGCATGGTATTGTGTCTTGTTCTTGAGCATTTTATTTAAAGGAAGGTGTTCCTGATTAGGCAAAGAGAGCAGACTAAAAGACAACTTCATTCAAAATTCATTTGAACCATGCACTGTAAAGAAACATGAAGGTCAGGGTGGAAACATAAAAGAATGATAGCTGAAGCTAGACATGAGTTCAAATCCTGCAGTGGTGTCATAACCTAAGCAAGCATGCTGTGCCTCAGTCCTCTTGTCTGCAAAATGAGAATCACACACACACACACACACACACACACACACACACACACACACACACAAACACACACACACACACACAGAGACACACACATAAATAAAAATAAATTTTTAAAAAGAAAATGTAGAAGACAGTAAAATATGTTTTTTGTTTTATAAT
Source organism: Nannospalax galili (assembly GCF_000622305.1). Lineage (NCBI taxonomy): Eukaryota > Metazoa > Chordata > Mammalia > Rodentia > Spalacidae > Nannospalax > Nannospalax galili. Next base: position 7,783,053 of record NW_008335967.1, on the reverse strand, counting down.
CCCCTCCACACATTTTTTAAATTTAAAAGACAATTA
>NW_008335967.1:7780558-7781447 GCF_000622305.1 Nannospalax galili | reverse complement strand
CTAACCCAATTTTTATCCAAATCTCCCTTCTTAAGGTCTGTTGCCTACTATTCTTCTCCTTCAGGTTATTTCTTTTCCTTTACCTCACTGTTTCCTTACCCTTGTCCTGGCTTCATATTCTTAGCTTGAAAGACTTCATAGAACTCTCTAGTAAGAGAAAGCTCTTTGGGGCCAGTGAAATGGCTCAGCAGGTAGAGGGGCTTGCATGCAGACCTGATTACCTACAGGGTGGTAGGAGAGAACCAATCCCTGAGAGTTGTCCTCCAACCTTCACATGATCACAGTGGCGCAGCTGCCTGCATACACACATTCACACACAATAATAAAATAATTGTTAAAAAGAGGTAGCTCTTTGTTTTTTTGCTATATAGCCCAGGCTGACCCCAAATTCTTGATCCTCCTTCCTGAGCCTCTAAAGTACTTTAATTACAGATGTGTCACCATGACTGACTAGAGATAATTCCCCACACTGATGAGTGTAACCTAAGTGCAGTTCAGACATTATGCTGATGGACCAGCCAACAGCATCACAAATGTGAAGCACATTTGTCATCAAGTCTAAACACAACTAACTTTATTCTATTTTTCCTTCTTCCTTTTCAATGATGAAATAAATCCCAGTCCTAGCAAATGGCAAATCTCTGTTTTTAAAGTGCACTTGGATTTTATTAATTTACTTTCTTATACACAATTCAAAGGAGGATTTTATTTCAGTGCTTTATTTGGGTCTTCTAGTTATTATTCCTTGTAGAAATAGCCTCCATTAAAACTCCATTAAAGGTTTGGGTGGCTCTCTCTCTCTCTCTCTCTCTCTCTCTCTCTCTCTCTCTCTCTCTCTCTTTCTTTACTTTCTATCACTGTCTCTGTGGTGAGAGTTGTGAGAGTAGTG
>NW_008335967.1:7774612-7780407 GCF_000622305.1 Nannospalax galili | reverse complement strand
TCTCTCTCTCTCTCTCTCTCTCTCTCTCTCTCTCTCTCTCTCTGTAACTTCATTTTCTAAAGCTTGCTATGTGGAGAGATTAGTTAGAGTAGGGTGAGTACTCCATAGTGGTGTTCAATTTATAGGACAATGTGGGCTGTCGAATGAGGGATGAACTGTTGAAATCCCAAAGCACAGGTTTATCCCTTCTTGGAAAAGATTTTGTTTTAATCAAAAGTTGTGATTACAGAGGAAATGGCCTGATTCTTAACCTAAGAGGCCTCTGACTTGGATGCCAGGAACTAAATCCCAGTGTCTAAATAAGCATGATTTTTTAAATATATTTTTTTATTTTTTGAGAATTTCATACCCAAGTATTATAATTGCATTATTTCCAACCTTCCCAGTCTCCCTCCAATTTCTCCCATGCACCCCCAACTCCTCACAATTTCTTAATCTCTTCTTTAATTACTACTGTTATATATACATACATACATACATTATATACACATGCACACGCATTATATAAATCGAACCCATTCAGTGGTGATCCTGTGTATCTGTGTTTAGGGCTGCCCACTTGGAGTTAGAAAACTTCTCAGGAAGCTAGTTACTAAAGAAAACTGATTTTCCCTCCCTCAGCATCCATTGATAGCCTATAGCTCCTCATCTTGAGGTGAGTCCTGTGAAATTTCCCCCATTCATATTGAAATGCCAACTGCTTTTGTCTAAGCATGATTTTTTCTTTAAATAAAGACATTTGAGCAGGGCGTGGTGGCACACGCCTTTAATCCCAGCACTCTGGAGGCAGAGGCAGGCAGATCTCTATGAGTTCGAGGCCAGCCTGGTCTACATAGTGAGTTCCAGGACAGCTGGGGCTATAGGGAGACCCTGTCTCAAAAGGACAAAAAAAAAAAAAAAAAAGACATTTAACCCCAGCCTTTCTTTGTAATATACAGGGCATTCTCTATACTGAGAGGGAGGGGTTAGGTGGGAGTCTCACAAATTATAAAAAGCACTGAAACCTCTGAGGGGAGCCGGCCACAAAGACAGCTGCCTTCACCTGTCTTCCAAGTTCCTGATCACCTCTTACCAAAATATGGTATAATACTTGTATGGCTTGGAGTTTCCTATACTTCTGTGGACTAGACATAACACATAGATTAAACCTGACTGAGAAAGAAATATCTAATTGCATCAGGAAGGATTCATGGGCAGAAGGGAGCAAGAGTGATAGAGGAAGATGGCCTAATTTAGAGGCTGTAGACTCTCATCAGAGAGCATGGCTCTTCTTAAAAATCCTTCTAGCCTCCTCAGAAGACCTGACAAGGGCAGGTGCCCTCCCATGCCACCTTATCAATAGCCAAAACAGTTGCAGTACTGCTATACAAAGCCTAGTAGCTTAAGGCTGAGGTCTTCTGCTGGTCTGAAGCCAGCATCCATGGTACCATGACACATTTCCTCAGTCTATACTTCCTCCCAGAGGACACTCATGGGCTAGCCTTGTTGCTCAGCAGTGACCTCTGACTAGACCACTGCCTCCTAGGCTGAAAGGGGCTAGGAAGCAGGCTCCTCAGATCAAGCCCCTATTTCCTATCTAATGACTCCTAACAGGGAGAGTCAGAATCCTGCTTCTCAGAGGATGGTGTAGCCTCTGGCTTTCCTTGTGTGGTCATTGGCCATCAATTGGCCTGAACTTGACTGCATTAAAACATAATGGCTTCACTATCCTTAAACTAGAAACCCAATTTCTCTCCTAACAGTTTCCATCTACCATTCTCCTTGCCAGTGTTTTGTTTTGGCTTCTTTTTTGTTTTGTTTTTCTTCTTAGCTTCTGCTAGGAAAAGTCTTTTGCTAAAACAACTCTGCCTGTTATACTCCTAAAGAATATTCCATAACTGCCTGGGGTGAAGTGATTAGTGTTAGAACTTAAACCCAGGCCCCTTCTGTGACTAGTTCTAAATAAAAAATAAAATGATCTGGTGTAATCCAATGGATTTGTTAGGAACAAATACTTAATTTGTAGGACAAAGTGACATTTCTATTTACTGATCCTTTGATCACTTTAAGACCAGATGAGTCCACCTGGTGAGGCCTGACTTGATCTAAGGGTTGAGGTCCTGCTTTATTTAATTACTTCTTCAAGAAAGTAATTACTATCTTCATTTCATTACTGTAAAAAAAAAAAAGCCGTAAAGATGGGGCAGTCAACAGTGAATGGCTACATTTGTATTGCTTAAAGTGGAGACTATTTTAACTGTGAGTAATGCTCCTCAGCTAGTCAATTAATGTCTTTAAATATTTATGAGATGGGGAAGACACAAAGACATTAAAGTGGCTCATCTACATAGGACATGCCTTCCTTCCTCCACTGACTACTCCACTGTTTCACACAAACCTCTCAGTCAATGGCAATGCTCTTTCTCTCTTAGGAGTACATTCATTAACAATGTATTTTACAATGATGGACTCCTAGATGCCACAAAACACCGAATTGCAAGCTACTTGTCCACATGAAATTGAGTGATTTATGACTGTTGGGTGGGATATAAGCTGCATTTATTTCCTCATTTTAATATTTGCAGGTGTGGTTCTGAAGCAGAGCATGTAGCTAGCTTACTGGAAAGCCTGGGTTCAACCCCTAGCACCACACACACAAAAAATGTTTTTGCATGTAGAAGATAGGAAGGTTATCCATAGTGCCTATTACATAATGAAAATCATGAGGGCTACACTTTCCTTTGCCTCAATCCATGGAGGCCCACTGTACACTTAGCTTCTGGTAAACCTGGGTGCTCCAGGGCTTCTGTTTTCTCAAACATATGGTTTAGTAGAGAAACAAAAGACTTGGTGACTTTGTCTTCCTCAGAAGTGCTCTCATATACCAAAGAAAAGTAAAATGTGTAAGTCAACCTTATAATAAAAGAATATGCCCAAAAGCAAAGTCTTAATGTCTGCTGTGGGATTGGTGGGCTCAGCAGAGCTCCTCCTCCTCTAGGAACATTTGAATTTCAACACTGGTGATGATGACCTGCCATTTTATTAGTGCTTCTTATGACTAAGCACATATAAGTCTGCCAAAGTGATGAAGTCATCTCAAACAGCTACTGATGTCAGGGTGGGATTAGCTTGCTCACTATAGATGAAGACAGTCTACAGCTGGTTCTGAGATGAGCAATAGCTACTCATATATATGACTATTCACACATATAATAGGCTCTGTAGAAAACCTAATGAGCAAGTTCTGAGTCTCATTAAAAAAAAATCCTATGGAATTTTGGTTACTTTGTAAAGATCACATGTCACTTAATGATGGGAACTCATTCTGAAACCACATTATGAGGCTATTTTGTAATTGTCCAGCATCATAACATGAGCTTACACAAATTGAGACATGAACAAAATGGTGGCACATGTCTGTATGTAGTTCCAGCACTTGGGAGGCTGAGGCAGGAGGATCAGGAGTTTGAGGACAACTTGGGCTACATAGTGAGACCCTGTCTCAAAAACAAAAAGTTAACTCTGACTGGAAGAGGAAATAAAATCTTATAGAACCACTTTGGTCATATGATAGGAGTGCCAGTATGTGATATTTGATGATATATTACATGATTTGTAATAACTGCCATTTATTAAGCAATTTCTACTGCTAACATTCCATCCACCTGTATTTAATACCTTGTAACTTTTAAAATAAAACCCTCACTTTTGTATATAAAGAAATGAAGTCTCAGGGCAGGAAAATGGCTTCCCCCAGATGCCAGGGCTACCCAGTAAGAGCTGGGGTGCAGACAGGGCTATGGCCAAGGCCCATGCATGCCCTGTTCCAGGGCCTGGTGCCAACATGGATGAACACAGCACTTATCAGGCTTCTACTCATGATTGTTCTAGGACAAGAAGGCAGTGGGTCACAAACAGCAGATCCCAAAGGCTGGATCAAAAAAGACTTAACTTTTATCGACTGCCTTGTCTTCACAAGCATCCCACCCACAGGGTCTTTCTCCTGGGTGGACTTCAGCCAAATCTGACATCTGGACATGCAGCTGCCAGTGAACAATGATTCATGATTCAGTTCTGTTGGCCTTTGGTGAGCATAAGAGTGGTGGTGGAGGGTTGGCTTCCAAGGCAGGAGTCTACACCAGCAAGAAGGACTGTGAGCCTATGTTCCTCTTTCTCCCTTCTAATTCATAGGATATGCCCCTCCTCAAACCCACCTCTCACTCCCAGAAGTGGGGAGAAATACTCTTCACTTTGGCTCATTCTAAACCCTTGGAAATCAGAGACCTGAACTTAAACTCCAGGGTACCCTCTGGGCTTCTCTTCAGAGCTTCGAGTGCTCACACACGAGTCACACAACTGGGACCCTTCCTGCTGAGTCAGGGCAGAATTAGAATACACCTGGTTCAAGGGATTTTTCTGGGGATCGGCCAGTTCCATTCAACAGGATAACTTTCCTAAACATAATCTGATGCACACCAAGAATGTTTACAACTTAATGTAAATTTAACTTTTTTTGGAGGGGGGGACAGGATCTCCCTAGTCCTAACCCACCTCGAAGTCAATATGGGACCAGGCTGGCCTCAAACTCACAGAGATCTGCCTGCCTCTGCCTCCCGCAGGCTGGGATTAGGCAGTTACATCCCATGCCCAGTATTAGATGTAACACAGAGGCAGGCAGATTGTTGTGAGTTCAAGGCCAGCCTGGTCTACATAGTGAGTTCAGGTCAGCTGGGACTACAGGGAGACCCTGTCTCAAAAAGACAAAAAAAAAAAAAATTGGGGGGGCTGGAGAGATGGCTCAATGGTTAAGAACACTGGTTGTTCTTGAAGAAGACCTGGGTTCGAATTCCAGCACCCACATGACAGCTAACAACGTTTTGTAACTACAGTTCTAGGGGATCTGACGGCCTCGTCTGTCCTCCACAGGCATTGCACGACACAGGTGCACTTACCTACATGCAGGAATAACACTCATACACATAAAATAAAAATAATAAATAAAATATTTTTAAAATATTATTGTTATGTACCATCATTATTATTGAAACAGAGATTCCCTATGTAGGCCAAGCTAGCCTAGAGCTTGTGATCTTCTTGCCTCTGCCTTACAAGTGGTAGAATTACAGATGGCACCATGCCCACATTAAAGATTTTTATGGTGAAAGTAGAATGGGCTTATTGCAGAAAAATTGAATAGGGAAGAGTGGGAAAGAGAAGAATTTTAAAACATACATACTTTTGTCTCTAGAGTCAACTGCCAACTTTTTGGCATCCTTCTTTCCAGCAGCCCACTCATTCATTCATTGGCACATATGGATGAACACTGAAGTCTCTTCTTACTGAACTATGACCTTTCTCTGGATCTATACAAGGTGAAGGGCCTTACATTTTAATTCTATATGCAAATTTCTTTGCTTGAATATTCCACCACATAACAGCTACTTGGCATGTTGCCTTTTCATTCTGATAATACCAGTTTCAACACAACATGTAGGTGACAAGCTACATTCTGAAACAGACTGAAATGACAAAGAGCTATTATTTTTCTGCATAACCAGATTCAGACTCTACATTTGTATTCAGTACTTTCTGAAGAGGCAAAAACAAGAATGAGACTCAAATGGATTAGTGAAGTGAGCTTTAGAAGAGGTTGTTAACTTACGAAAGAGCAGTATGTGTCTTGCATGCCAAGTATTTCCGGCCCACTGAATAAATCCTTCACCTATAGTTCCCCTTACTTTGCACTCCCGAAGAGGCCAGATGTGATTACTTGACTAAAAATTAAATCCAGTGAGAATTCAGCATCAAGTGATTTG